>NC_051292.1:13042643-13126874 GCF_015220745.1 Sebastes umbrosus | reverse complement strand
GACGAATGTGTTGCCTTGGTTACTTTGCTACCAATACTTTTATGTATGCTGTGGGTGATTAGAAGAAGTGAAAGTAAGCCTGCTTACCGCTGTGAATTATGTTTATAGATTTATTATTTACCTTCTCCCAAGTCTGTTTCACACCGCCGGGGTTGGAGCTGAAAGAATAAGACTAAAGTATTGTAATGGACACAGG
This sequence comes from Sebastes umbrosus, assembly GCF_015220745.1. Taxonomy (NCBI): domain Eukaryota; kingdom Metazoa; phylum Chordata; class Actinopteri; order Perciformes; family Sebastidae; genus Sebastes; species Sebastes umbrosus. The sequence goes on along the minus strand of NC_051292.1, from coordinate 13,126,678 downwards.
GACAGTCACATGACCACGGGGACAGTCACATGACCATGGGGACAGTCACATGACCACAGGGACAGTCACATGACATTAAATACTTGTAAAGAAATATTCCTCACTCTGGGTAAAAAGAGGTTTTCTGCTGCAGGCTGTGAAAGAATCTGAGAGATCGTTTTGTTAAAGATAAAAAGGTCTGATGTAAAGAGCAGCGACCCGAGGGGAAGCACCGAGAGACAGGAAGTAGTTTAGACTTGGAGGTCAGGAGGTCACAGTAATAATTACAGTACACAGATGTAATGTTTGGCGGTACGTACATCGGTGTTTACTATTGTTGCCAGGCAACCTACTCTCCTCTCCGGTACCACTCGTTGACTTCTTGCTGATCCACTTGATATCTTGTTTGTACGCCTCCTGGCGTTTCGGAGCATACTGCAGCGAACAACGCTCTGAGCATAAACGTCTCTGTGTATGCTCGTAGCGTGCTCGCCATCTCCGCAGGCCCTCGCCACGGCGTCTCACGTCAGTATAAACAAAGCTTAAGAGTTGCTAGTGCAGCAACAAGGATGAGAACCCTCACAGCCAAATTACCAGAGGTCCTTCTACTGGGATTCAAGGTATCTCTACTGGGAACCGAGCCTTGGGTTCCTGCTCTGTTGGGTGAGAACTGTCACTCTGCAGAGGAAGCTTCACCTGGCACAAGAAATCAGGGATTTCTCCCACTGAGTGCAGTTTCTCCTCTTTTTCATGTGTAAATGTGTAATTGTTATTGTCACACAGTACATTGAACACAGCACAGCACCCAGTGATGTTACCTTCTGCATCTACCCATCCTAGTATTAGGGGCAGTGGGCAGCTACTATACAGCGCCCGGGGAGCAGTTTGGGGGTCCGGGGCCCCCCGACAGGAACCGGGGACCCTCCGGTTCCAGAGCCATCAGACTGAGCTACCGCCCCCCCCCCCCACATCCTATGTTTCTTTTCTTCTCTGCATTCTTTCCTTCTTCCACAAACAATAAAAGGCAACCTGATAATGCAAAGCAACATTTTACAGTCAGTCAGCAATGTTTTTACAGACGTGTGAATTTACAGTCGAGTGAAAAGTGTAGTTCGTTGTGTTTTCTTTTGATGTGTGTTGGATCGAGACTAATGACTAGTTATTTCCTTTAATGTAGGCACAGAACATGATTGTCAGCAGTCAGTTGTAGTCTTCATGGTGCAGATATGATGAAAGGCATTTAATTCTGATAGATTGATGCTAACTCAAAGAACGGACAATTATTTTAAACTTGTTCTATAACTTTTGGGTCTGTGTTGATCTCTACAGGACTACCGAGAAGGACTACAGAGCTGCCAGACCCAAAGAATGTGAGTATTGAAACAACTTCGCCCATTCATCAAACTATTGTACATTCACATCTGATCTTAAAATGAGAATGTCCTCATTGTACAACAAAACTGTTACTCAGTTCCATCTTTGTTCCAGCTGTTAAGATCACGTCTATTTGAACAATATTCATCAATATTCTCTTTCACTTTCAGGGGACTCAGATGTCAAACTGAATGTGGAAGAAAACCTACCGGAGGACGACAAAAAGGTGAGAAAGGAGCAGTTGTACGGTGTGAAATCCTCCAGTTTAAACCATGGATGACTTTACTTGGACATTTATCAAGGATCTACCACTGAAGAACTGTAGTGTATTACACCTGCAGGCAGACATTCATTTAATAACTTAGACTGCATTCACCTGCAGAAGTTAATAGTGTGGAGTGAAGATCACTGAACTATCATTTATTTACTAAACTTGGCCTCGGAGCTCTCGTCACTGGCAGGACCACCATCAGTCCAGGAGCTGGTGCTGGTGCTGGAGCTGGTGCATGCTGATTGTGTTTGCACATTTATTGAGACCCATGTTCTTGGTGTAGTTGTCCTTCTGTGTAGTCTTCTCTAACACACCTCACACTGTCACTCCATTGAAGTCATTTCCTCTCTGACTCATACAGGGTGCTTGAGTTGAGTATTGACAGTGTGGCTCTAGTATTTCATCACTTTATTAAACACTAAGACAAGTTGGTATTTCTATTAAAATAACTAATTCTGTTCCTTTTTTAACTCCAGGCTCCAACATCCTTCTCACCTGAGCAGACAGCTGAATCTTCATACAGGTAATCGTATAAACTCTGGACTCAGAGTGTGTAATATTGATTAACAGAAACTGTATTTAGTTTTGGACAAAACCAACTCAGTGTGACAGGGTGGCTGGTGCTAGCCTGCATCGGTCACACACAGGATCCACACCAGACATGGACTTGGCTATCTTTACTTTAGACCAGTGGAGACGATGTAAAACCTTTGACCTGGATAATTGTATGTCGTCAGGTGATTAAAGAGGAATGTGCCCTATCTTTATCAGGAAACCGTGTCCCCAAGTCTTCCTCCCACTGAATCCTTCACAAAGTTGAGGGTTCCAAATTATGAGGGTTTAATAAGGAATGAACAACACCAGTAGAGCGCTGCAGGGATGACGTATTTCTGTAGGCCAACAGGAAGTTAGCATCACTCTGGTTCCCTCCACTAACAGCCAATGGGATTGTTCCGTTGGGTTTTGGGTTATTGCAGAAAATCAGCTCTGTGGCAAACACACGTTTATGATACTGACACGTTTTGTTCAGCAAGATAATCTCCACAGCATCCAGCCAGCTGTCCTTCCTGCATCAGTCAGTTTAAACTGTGTTGTTTTTAGTCTGATTATGACTCTAACTTCTTCATATTTGTGTAATATTATCATACGATCTGCTCACCGAGCTCTGATTGGTCAGTAGGAGGTGCTTTTATATATGTGTTGATCTCTTATCTGGAACATAACCTGCTCCGGAGCAGGTCCGCTGTTCAAGGAAAACCTGTCATGTCCATTTTCAAAGGGGTCCCTTGACCTCTGACCTCCAGATATGTGAATGAAAAATACATTTGCATAAAGCAGCATATTTGTCCACATCCATGTTGATAAGAATATAAAATATTTGACAAATCTCCCTTTAAGGTTCATTTTGAATAGATAAAGTTTGCATTCAAGAATAATTTGACTAGTTTATATGTGAATTTGCATATGCTTGATATATGGACATACATACCAGTATTGTAATATTGTCTTTATTAATGTGGTGATATTGATTTTAACATTTTACCTAGCGCTGACGGGTATTAAGTCTTATCTGTCAAGGTCTTAAAAAGCATTAAATTCAATTTCAAAAAGTATGCAGACATAAGTGATAACGTTCTTTTTAAAACAGGCTTTGCCTCTTAAAAAGGATTCTGTTTTTCCTTCAACAGGTTTGGGTTGAGGTGGCAGCAAACTAACTAACTCTGGGCTAGCATCCTGCCCAGGAGCAGGCCGTGGTTCAACCTCAACATCAGAAATTAGATTTCAACATGGAGCTGTTTGGCTCCAGTTTATAAGCACAGATAAAGATGTGGATGGTGGTGATATGTCCCACCAACTTTAAAGAAAGCATGTCATATCCCAACCAACCTCGTTTCCTTGCTGAGGCCTCGACTAAAAGAGAGAGACTAACAGGCCAATAAATGCTTGTTATATCAGTTTGGCCCTCTTTGTCCTACAGCTTCAGGTGTCCTGGTCCAGGTGTGTTCCAGTGTGCTTTGACTGGACTGGTGTTCGTCATGGCTCAGGAGGCGGAGCTACTGTACAGGACCGTCCAATGGGATGAGAGCTCCCTCCAATCAGCTGGCAAAATGGCTGCAGGGCCGCTGTTCAACATCAAGTGTTCTGAGGATGCTGCTCTCCGTCAGCTCCACCTCCAACACTGTGACACAAAGGAAGGTAAAGACATTGTTCAAAATTAATGGTAAAATTGCAAAAATGTTTTTTAATGTGTACTTTGTTGGAATTAGCTGCATTAGGTGACATGTGTAAATATATATATATAGTTGTAATGGATTTTATGCACAACAAAGGCCCTTGGCCTTGGAAGGAGGTAACTAGGTAAAGAATAGAGGTGAAGTGGCACATCCTCGGGATGCTCCAGAGTTAGAGGCAATAGATTGTGGCAAGTGGTAAGAAATGAATTGGGTAGATCAACCTGTTAGCATTAAAACAAAAGTTGAACAGCTCTTTGCTTTCACAGCATTGCTCTGTGATGGCCTGTTGTCTGTCGCTCACATCTCTGATGATGGAATGAGCATCTTGGAGCCGCTGGAGATTACAGACACTCATGTGGTTGTGAAGATCTCTCACCTCTCTGCCTTTGGCCTGATCTGGGATACGATTCGGAACCTCATATGGCCGATAAATGGCCAAGTCCTGCTGTTTCTCCAACCTCCCAAGATAAGCCATCAAGTACTTCATGTCTTTCTGCTGAACAGCAACGTCGATGTAACCAAGGTAAAGCCATCTGTCATATGTGCTCATCATCAGCCAGAACTCAGCTATTTCCACAAAGATGATTCCTGTCAGTCACACATTGCTCCTTTTATTTATGAACCTCATGCTGTGGTAAGATTGTGTTTTCGTTTTTAGTTTTTCTTTCTGTGTTTTGCTCTCGGCGCTGCCTTTATGTCTGCCTTTGTCATTCGTGATCCTTCCACCAGGTGGTGTAAATAGTAAACAGTGGCCTAAAGGTACGGTGGCCATGAGAGCTCAACAAACTGCAACTTTTAAAAAACACAAGCAAGTAGACTAAATTTAATTGTGTTTTACAAGCAAATTAAGAAAACATCTTCACCAACGTGACAACAAATCCTGCAAATAGGGAAAAAAACAAATACAGAAACCTGCTGCAAGAAGCACAGACGACGAGGGAAACTGTTTCCAGGGGACACTAAAAAGTGATGCACACGGCTGCGACACACTTGTTGCATCAGTGGTGTTGAAAAGGAGGGACATGTTCTTCAGTGGTTGTCCTCCTACCCTCCAAGACAGATCAGCCTTTGTTAGAACTGATTGATGCCGGGTCCACACTACACATGAATCAACTGAGTTTAGTCCTGATTCCTCCTGACCATCGTCAGCAAAGCCCTGATTGATTGATGCTTCTAAAGATGATCTTTCCAGATGTTCCTGTGTATCTTTGATTCTAGTTTCAAATCTGATCAACAAAAGATCTCACAAAGTTCCAGCCAGACAGCCTGTCTGGTTTAAAATGACTCATTACTGGCAGCAGGAAGAGAGACCATATCTCCCTGCACTGGTGTGTTGGCTTCTATTCACTGGTTACCAGTGAAGGACAGAGTTGGTTTTAAGGTTCTTTGATTTGTTTTTAAAGCTCTGCATGGACTGAAACCAGTTCCCCTATTCCACCTCCAGACCCCTCAGATCTGCTGACTCACCGCTCCCAGTTAGAATCCCGGGCTGATTGGGCTCTTTAGGTTGTTGGTCCTGAATGGAGGAACAGTTTCCCCCTCACCATTACATCTCCCTCCTCCAGTGATAACTTCAAACCTGTCTTAAGACCCGTCTCTTTCCTTTAGTCTGTCAGTAGTCACCTTGAAGACTGGTCACACTCTGTTTTTATTTATTTATTTGACTTCTGTGCAATGCTGTCATGTTTTGAGGATTTTAATCCAGAATTATTTATTCTACACTTTTATTAATTTACTTGCATCCTCTTAATTATTTCTGTCTTTTATTTGATTCTAATTCTCATCGCTGTGAGGCACTTTGGTCATTTGTTGTTTTTACGTGTACTCTATAAATACAATCGACAATATGAGCATTAACAGCATATTAAAATTGTTCTGTTTCTGAAGGTTGAGGCCAGACAAAGAGGTGCTACGTACATCCCGAACACTGCCGACTGTCTTCTCAACTTTGGTCAAAGTTACAGTGTCCACTGTGAACCTGGGAGCTTCAGAATACAACCTGATGTGAGTCAAGTCGCAGAATTATCATGAATATAATTTTGGCTGCATGTTGAAAATAGATTCACAATTAAGAAAGTATCCGATAAACATTTTTAACCAGACTGAAAATGACATGATGCTTCTGGTTTTCAGCGTGCACCATACCGCTCAAATTATGGACCAAATTACCATCCGACATTTAAAGTTACCCTGACTACGATCCCAGACGAAGTGACTTTGATGGTCCGGAATCCAGAGAGGACAGAAGACGTCTGGAGATGTGATCTGCTTCAAGGAGGTAAAGATTACATTTTAATTATTTTGATCAGTTTTGAGATCAGGATTATTTCTCATTCGCTACGAACACATTACATTACACTACTCTACCAACGTCAACATGTGGATACCCGACGGTACCATATTCTCACAGCAACATGAACATCTGGAATGAAGCTAAGTGGTGAGTGAGAGTGGTGTGAAAATGGTCCGCTTTGTTTCATGTACGTATCATAACAGCGGCTTGTATATCCTCCGTCCTAGCTCTTCCTGTTTCCCTTTCTGAATGATGGATACAGACTACTGCCGCCTGCTGGTGTGGAGAGTTATTTCCTCTCACCAGGAGCAGAACGTACGAGCTAACTGGCTGTAGTCTTTGCAGTGTGTCCGAGTGCGACTTGTTGGCCAAAACAAATGCGACGTGAGGCGATGCAACAGTCGGCCTTCGTCGCCGCTAGTTCTCTGATGTGGTGTCGGTGCGTCCCCAGCTTATGGAAACAAGTTCTTCATCTATGTACACACACACACTCAGACAGACAGACAGACAGACAGACAGACACACACAGACAGACAGACAGACACACAGACAGACAGACACACACAGACAGACATACACACTCACATTCACACCTACGAGCAATTTAGAGTCGTCATACAACCTAACCTACAGAACATGTCTCTGAACTGAGGGAGGAAGCCGGAGAAAACCCACGCCAACACGGGGAGAACATGCACTCACCACAGAGAAGAATCATGAAACCAAAAAATATAAAATATGAATGTCTCCCTTTTGGTTTCTGGTTTTGAACACAGAACAACTGATTTACAGAGCAGACATGTTGCTGTACAGAAACATGACGTTTCATTTCAGTTGAATTGCTCTTTACAAGTGGTTGTTGGTTTTTTCCCTGGTTATCTCCCAGATCTAACAATGGAAATCCCTCAGAGGAACGTCCCAGCAGAGGACAGCATCCCAGCAGAGGACAGCGTCCCAGCAGAGGACAACGTCTCACCAGAGGAGAGGCTGCGGTTGGTTCGAACAAAGTTTGTAAACGGGATGTCTGATCCTAATCTGAACAAGCTTCTGGATGAACTCCTTCAACGTCGCGTTATAAGCGATGGTGAAATGCAATCAATCGGAACAAAAACCAAGAGAGATAAAGCACGAGACCTGATCGACACGGTGCGACTAAAGGGAACTGAAGCCAGCAAAGTTCTGATCGCTGCTCTCCGTAAGGATGATCCGTGGGTTTTCAGATCTTAGGCTGAAGCAAAAGCAAGAAGCTGTGGAGTGTGATGATGAATCTCTATAATATCTGGCTGTTTCAGAGACTCACATCACTTATTGTTGTCTTTAAATGATAAATTCCGTCGTGGAAGCCTGTGTGGACTTTCACTCTGAAGGTGATTCACTGAAGTTTGGGGGAAAAGTGAATTAATTTTCAATCTCTTGTGGTTTGGTCTCAAGATTTTATAATCATTTACTTGTGATAATTACTGATGTGTTGTCGGTGATGAAGACCTGCGATAGAGAGCTTGTGACATTTCTATATGTTTTGGGACTGCCTTCTTATTGCTAATCTTTGGAAATGATTAATTTAGTTTTCATTAGGGCTGTCTAAGTTAACGTGATAATAACGTGCTAATGCAAATTTGTTTTAATGCCACTAATTTCTTTAACGCAACTTGCGATTATTAGGTTGCTGCATCTCAGTGTTAAAGCTAGAGTGACGATAATGGTATCATAGTAAACTATAGAACCTGATGGATCCATCGGTACCAACCATGTCAGACTAGCTTGTCATGAAGGAGGTTAAATAACGCTCCAAACTTACGCTAAATTTTGGCGAGGAAAAACCTGTCATGTCCATCTTCAAAGGGGTCCCTTGACCTCTGACCTCCAGATCAGTAAATGTAAATGGGTTCTATGGGTACCCACGAGTCTCCCCTTTACAGACATGCCCACTTTATGATAATCACATGCAGTTTGGGGCAAGTCATAGTCAAGTCAGCACACTGACACACTGACAGCTGTTGTTGCCTGTTGGGCTGCAGTTTGCCATGTTATGATTGGAGCATATTGTTTTATGCTAAATGCAGTACCTGTGAGGGTTTCTGGATCAATATCTGTCATTGATTTGTGTTCATTGATTTACAATAATAAATATATACATACATTTACATAAAGCAGCATATTTGTCCACTCCCATGTTGATAAGAGGATTAAATATTTGACTAATCTCCTTTAAGGTTCATTTAGAACAGATAAAACATGTGATTAATTTGCTATTAAATATTTTAATGGATTGACGGCCCTATTATTGATTACTGATTCTCTGTCAGACCTGACTGTGTTGAGCTAAGATCTAAATCCATCTCTCTGTCTCTTACTGCTAATCAACGCAGGCTTCACAGCTGCAACAAAAGACCTTTTTACAAATAGCAATAAGGGTATGGATGGATATCATAACTGCCCTTGATAATCTATAGATCTGTGTTTGTTTGGTCATTTTATTCGTCAGTAGACCTTCTGTAACTTGAGCCTACAATAAAGATTTCATTGCAAAACAAATAAGTTTGGAAAAAAGGCGTCACACTGTGATGGAACCAAAGTGAAACTCATTGGATGGATGTTGAGCAGTGAAACTATTCCATTAAGAGATGGTGTCTGCAGACATGAACTAGAACAGACAGATGCTGTTATTAAATGAGACCTCAACTGAAACTCAGATAGGAGCTTTTTGTTGTGACAAAGACAGTTGTTCTAATGCAACAACTGTCATTAACAGTGTGAACAAAGACCTTTTAAAGGCAACGGAAAGATTCTGGCCTTTTATCTGGAACAGATGCTGCCTTCAAGTGAAACTGGTGAGCTCGTGTTTACAACACAGGAAGTCGTGTACACCATGTGCGTGGCGTTCAAGTGGTTAAGTGGTGAGAACACCGCTGCTAAGCAACGGCAATATTAACGTTGCTGTCGGCGTCCAGAAATCACCACAAATCGTATTTTCACTTATGAATCAATATTCTGTTACTGTAGTTTCTCTTTCTCCCCTCACATGTTCTCAGACTCATCTCGTAGTGTTCTGTTTAGCTGGAACATGAGAGAGTTTGTGACCCGGCAGCCATGTTGAGATCTGCTGAGGAAATTCCAAGCACCGCCCACCAGCCGGAGCTCAGCCAATAGGAACGCTCTCTCTCTCTCTGAAAGGACCTGTGATTGGTCAAAGTCTCCCGTCATGAGCTAGATGTTCTAAAGCCTGAAAACAGAGCCATGAGGAGGAGCAGAAGTCTAGTGATCTCTCAGAACACTTGCATTACAATATGCTGAAAGGTTATTATGGGATGTCTGCCCAGAGATGCCAAAAACATTGTTGCCTACTGAAGCTTTAAATTGACTTGAATTGTAAGTCGCTTTGGACAAAAGCATCTTCCAAATAAATGTCATGTTGTGTCTTAAGAAATAAAGCGGTTGCTTTATAAATAAAACAACCGGTTGCATTGGCCGACACACCGTCGCTACTGGTTTCCTTTCCACAGCTTCCACCGACAGAATCATCCCAGAGGAGAAGAAAACATCAGCAGTGAGCAGATAGTTCTGTTTACATGGAGATACAGAGCTAACATGCTATGAGACAGTGTGTAAACACAGAGAACATCAGGTTGGAAAATAGAAGATGTGAAACAGTAGTCAGTTCATTATTTCTGGTAAAAGACACCTGATAAACGTATGGAAGTAATCAGAGTAATGGTATATTAGTTACTGTAGGAGCTGTCTCTGTGTTACCATGACTACAGACCGGTTAACGTTACACTCACCGGAGCGTACCGGAGCTGAAAGACTTTCTCCTGTACCATGTCAACATAACTGCAGGTGGGATGATTAAACATGCTGTGAATAATTAATATTGTCATCTGTCTACTCAAATAAAGTTTGACTGTGAAACAGAAATGTGTTGTGTTGCTTACAGTCACTATTTACTACCTGTACTCTTCTACATGCATGACATCAAATCTATATAATATATAAATATCAGCTGTTGAAACAGTGTAATTACATAAAGCCTTTGTGAAAGAACATGTTATATTTAGATGATGGGAGTACATGAAGACTGTTCTGCTGGTTCTTGCAGACTAACAGAAGTAGGAGCAGACTTTGCTCATAGTTAGGAGGCGGATGAGAGAGTGACGCTCTGTGGGCGGGGTCACCTAGCTGGAGGTTCTCCTCTGGTTCTAACCGTTCCACCAGGAAACCCTTATATGGCTTGCAATTCGCCACCGACGTCACCAGTGTAAGGAAAAGCTGCGCAGCGATTTTTTAGACCCATTAATCTATAATAATACATCATTTATTATTATATACTACTGGGTAGTTTAATCTATAATAATACATCATTTATTATTATATACTACTGGTAGTTTAATCTATAATAATACATTATTTATTATTATATACTGCTGCTAGTTTAATCTATAATAATACATCATTTATTATTATATACTACTGGTAGTTTAATCTATAATAATACATTATTTATTATTATATACTGCTGCTAGTTTAATCTATAATAATACATTATTTATTATTATATACTGCTGGTAGTTTAATCTATAATAATACATCATTTATTATTATATACTGCTGGTAGTTTAATCAATAATAATACATAATTTATTATTATATACTACTGCTAGTTTAATCTATAATAATACATCATTTATTATTATATACTGCTGGTAGTTTAATCTATAATAATACATCATTTATTATTATATACTGCTGGTAGTTTAATCTATAATAAAACATCATTTATTATTATATACTGCTGCTAGTTTAATCTATAATAATACATCATTTATTATTATATACTGCTGGTAGTTTAATCTATAATAAAACATAATTTATTATTATATACTGCTGCTAGTTTAATCTATAATAATACATCATTTATTATTATATACTGCTGCTAGTTTAATCTATAATAATACATGATTTATTATTATATACTACTTCTAGTTTAATCTATAATAATACATAATTTATTATTATATACTGCTGCTAGTTTAATCTATAATAATACATAATTTAATATTATATACTACTGGTAGTTTAATCTATAATACATAATTTATTATTATATACTACTTCTAGTTTAATCTATAATAATACATAATTTATTATTATATACTGATGCTAGTTTAATCTATAATAATACATAATTTAATATTATATACTGCTGCTAGTTTAATCTATGATAATACATCATTTATTATTATATACTGCTGCTAGTTTAAAATATAATAAAACATAATTTATTATTATATACTGCTGCTAGTTTAATCTATAATAAAACATAATTTATTATTTTATACTGCTGCTAGTTTAATCTATAATAATACATCATTTATTATTTTATACTGCTGCTAGTTTAATCTATAATAATACATCATTTATTATTATATACTGCTGGTAGTTTAATCAATAATAATACATAATTTATTATTATATACTGCTGCTAGTTTAATCTATAATAAAACATAATTTATTATTTTATACTGCTGCTAGCTTAATCTATAATAATACATCATTTATTATTATATACTGCTGGTAGTTTAATCAATAATAATACATCATTTATTATTATATACTGCTGCTAGTTTAATCTATAATAAAACATAATTTATTATTTTATACTGCTGCTAGTTTAATCTATAATAATACATCATTTATTATTATATACTGCTGCTAGTTTAATCTATAATAAAACATAATTTATTATTATATACTGCTGCTAGTTTAATCTATAATAAAACATAATTTATTATTATATACTGCTGCTAGTTTAATCTATAATAATACATCATTTATTATTATATACTGCTGCTAGTTTAATCTATAATAATACATCATTTATTATTATATACTGTTGGTAGTTTAATCAATAATAATACATCATTTATTATTATATACTGCTGCTAGTTTAAGCTATAATAAAACATAATTTATTATTTTATACTGCTGCTAGTTTAATCTATAATAAAACATCAACATTTATTAGTTGATTAGATTTTGTTTTAATAAAATAAATCTGTAAAGTAACTAAAGCTGTCAGATAAATGTAGTGGAGTAAAAAGTAGAATATTAGGAGAAGTAGAAAGTGGTATATGTAAGTATGTACAAGAATGTCAAAATTGTACTGGAGTAAATGTACTTAGTTACATTCCACCACTGATAATATAACATAATAGTGAGTCAACATGAAGTTGGGTCAGATTTGATCAGTTCTGATTCTGCTTGTTGATTCTTCTGATTATTGGAGTGAGAAAATCAAAGTGTGCTGTAAGCAGAAAGAAACCACCTTTATTTGCACAGATTCAGGCCTTCATAATAAGTCATTGATGATAAATGAGGCGTTGGATGAATGAATGAAAAGAAGTGTTTCCAAACAAATCACTGGATGGATACACTCCGTTTAATATTTTAAAATGGATTTCTTTTGTGAATAGTTTCTTTCTGATAGATTTATGAAAGTGAGTTTCTGTCAGATACTATAGGGTATGAGATGTGATTAAACATATTTCGAATTGTTTTGTTTGGGACTTTGATTTCACTAAAGTCACAGCCACCAACTCAAAGTTGTGGGAGACGAGGTGTGATAGGAGGAGGATTTGTTCAAATGCCTCTAATCAAGCAGATAATAGAGTTGGGGATGGCTTTAGTTATGGATTTAAATATGTCACGATTGCCAATTAAATTATATCTAAGACAGAAATTCTCATACGACATGATACAGCCACTACTATCAACTAAGTGTGTCACCGTGTCACACTGTTTACCATTGGCAGAGCATTTTGGCAGATCCTTCTTGGGCGCTCCCCACATAATGAGCTGTGCTGCTCATCCCACAAATGCATGATCCTTACAAGTTGGACATCATTGTGAAGGTAAATAAACAGGCTTTCCAACAATGTAAAATACAATGCCCATTAGCATTGTAACAACAGAGAAATAATCCACCAAACACAAGTTTCTGAACTTTTTTTCCCCAGTTTAGTTCTATATGTTAGCTGGCAAACTAAACTTAGCAAGCTATGTTCATTTTCATAGTTAAAGTGGTCTTTAGTTAACTAGACATATTCATCTGATTAGCTTTATCTAGCTAGTTGGGCTGAACATTTAAATATATATCAAGCTGTGACTTTTCTTACTAATATTGTGATTTAAATAGATTATTTTCTATAAATCAATCTCCTGTTTTTCTGCTGATGTGATGGTTTAATGTTACACAGTTACAGTGTTAGAAAGTACATTTACTCAAGTACACATTTTAGGTACTTTAGGAGTATTTTCCTTTCATGCCACTTTATACTTCTACTGCAGGACATTTCAGAGGGAGACGTTGTACTTTTTACTGCATTTATCTGCATTTACACTCTATATTTATCTGACAGCTTTAGTTACTTTATTAACATATAAAAATGTACAGCTGAAACGATTAGTCCATTAACTTATTAATTGATTGACTGAAATTAATTGGCGACTATTTTTGGTTGTTGAAGTCATTTTTTAATAAAAATCATTTCATGTTTCCAGCTTCACAAATGTGACGATTTGCTGCTTTTCCTTTTTAATCATTTTATTGTATATAAATCTATCTAATGATATGTCATAGTTTAACAGTCACAGGGGACGTTTTCTTTCTTTTAATACTTAAAGTACATTTTCCTGATTATACTTACATACTTTTACTTAAGTAACATTTTCAATGCAAGACTTTTACTTGTAACAGAGTATTTTTACAGTGTGGTATTAGTACTTTTACTGCAACACTGCACAGTTGTCAACACAATACGTTTTTATTAATAATCACAAACTTGCTTTGGAAGTAACCTGAGGTAATTTATAACAAACAAATGACCATTTTAGCATTCAGTCATTCATATATTACATTAGTGGTTTACTTCATTAGTCAAAGATATTCCGTGTTTAAAGTAATCAGCTTGTTGAAGGTGAGACAGCTCAGTCTGTGTTCGACTTTAATGGTAGATGAAGCCGGTTTTGTGGATTTATGGCACAGGATTAAGAAGATTATACACAGATGATTCCCTGAGCAAAAAGGAGCTTCCTGAACACCACTTCCTGTTATTCTTTGTTTACAATGACCTCACTTCCTCTTCAGTACAGCTATTTGCAGACGCCACTAGGGGGTGCCAAAGGACATACAAAGGGAACACTTTACACTGGTTCCAATACATCTCTTTTGTTAAAGTGTTCCTGCTGTTGATATCAGAGGTAAATCAGTGCCACCTGTGGATGAGCACTTGGCGAAAGCGTACCGGCTCTGGAACAACATCAAGAGGAAAGAAAGAGGATAAAACACACAATACTCACAATTAGTGTAAGATTGTAGATGTTAATACAGTTTAATGGCTCATGTGTTTCATCATATAGCCAACCTACCGACTGGTGTTTACATGATCGTGGGAACTATGGAAGTCTCCAGGTATTTAGGTTAATACTAACTATAAATATAACTATAAATTCTATAAAAGTGTATTATGAGTTTTACTGTTGCATGTTAAGACTTTTATTTGTCACACACTTGTAGATATGTGGCATCAATGGAAGACATCTGGAGGAAGAAGAGGAAGCGTATACAGACCAACTGAAGGACCATCTTCTCTTCACTGAAGCTCTGAGGTAGGATATGTTTTCTCTCAGTATTACCAGCTGCTGTGTTTAATGTTGATGGAACTGAGTTAACTTTAAAGGGTCAGATCATCACAGAATCTCTTTGGCAGACCTCCATTCAGTGCTTGAAGTGGAGACAAATAAGTGTCAGTACTCCCCTTATTCATATGTTACCGTGTGTAAGTCGCAATCTCTTTTGACTTATTCCTATTTATGTATGATTTTTAAGCATGTTATACTGTTTCAGTCATCATCAGCTGGGATTTCATTGCTATATTATTATACTTGGGGTTATGCATCTTCTATAGTTGGTCTATAATACTCCAATAATATTCCAAATGGAACATTATAGGGTTAAGGTGGTGTGTTTGTATATAGTGTTCATAACGGTACGCTAATCCTCTCTCCATATTAAAACATCTAGTAAAACATGTGTGAACACCACCTCTTACAGCTCAAACAGGATCATGTGATCAAAGCATTGAGCTATTTTTTTAGTGTAATGCTGCCCATAAACTGCCTTACATTTAAACTGTACATAAAATAGTAAAAGTAACTGGCTGTCATTAAACAGACGCTACAATGCTGTATCCTCCCTACACATGAAATCATAGCTGACGTTCTCCTGGCTCTGCTATCAGTCCTTTTAAGGACCCGACGTCTCTCCTCCGCTGCTCTTTCGTAGCCCAACCACGAAGTAGGATGCAGGTTTTCCTCCGTTGAGCACACTTACAGTGTTTTAGGTGGTCTCTTCAAGTTTCGGTTTCTCAGCCACATTCTTGTGGATTCCTCGTCTGTAGGTCGGCGATGGAAGCTGTACCGTCGGTCACAAGAACAATCCCTTTTTTGTTTTGGGGTGCATGTTCAACACACTGTTGTTGAAGCCACACATTTAGCTTTGTCTGGTTGTTGGTATGGGGATGCCCATCATATACTTCTATCATAATGTTCTAAACCCTTATACACTTTCACTATTTATTTTAATGAATTAATGAATTAATGAATTAATGTTTATTTCTGATTAATGACTAGAACAACTTGACACTCAGTGCTGAGCTGCATCTCAAATTAATCTCCAGGTTCCCAGCTTTCAGATGATGTACACCACTTCTATGTGACATCTACTGCTGACCTGCTATCTCCCTCTAAAGACCCCCTGGACCCCTCTAAAAAAGACTAAAACTGGTCTATTGTGGGTCTTAGAGGGTTCATTCAGCCTGTTCAAGCCAAGAGAGATTCTTATGACCACATCATGTTAAATGGCTGTGAACCGCTGTGAACACACACAGTCACAGATGAACTCAGCTGATTTCCTGTAAATAGAGAGGGGAGGAGCCACACTGACCAGGTGATTCAGGTACATGAGTACAGGGGGGGAACCGTGAAAGTGTTCAGTCCGGTTCAGAGAGTTCAGACTCCATTTTGTGTCAACGGCACAGAGAGGTGACGACTGAAGACTGAAGCAGGGTGAGTGTTAATCCAACATTTTATTAGTTTACTGTTAAAGTGTCTGAGTCAGTTTCCTCCCTGTGGACTGTAGAGGAGAGAAATGTTAGAATGAACTCAACAGTTTGATTCATCTGAGAACACAAAGTCGTGATTGGCTGAATAATGTGTGTGTGCGTGTGTGTGTGCGCGCGCAGTTGTGTTACTTCCTGTTCTCTCAGTCTTGCCTGTGACTCTTGTAGAAACTTGTTTCCTGTACATGGTCACTGTCAGCGTTAATGTTTAACCTTTCGTTTAAATGGTCACAGTCAGTGTTAATGTTTAACCTCTCAGACTGACTTCAGATCAGAAGATGATTGACTGTGAGGAGGAAGAGGAGGACAGAGCAGAGTCTCTAGTCTCTGGCTGTCTGTCTATGAAGAGTGATCAGTCTAAAGATGAACCTCTACTCTTCAGTAATGAAGCTGGACCCTCAGAGTCAAAGTAAGAGAGCTGCTACTAACTCATTTATAGGACTCATTTTCACTTTCCTCTACCAATACCATGTTTTCTGTTGATTTTGTGTTTCTATTTTAAAGTTTCTACTAAAATGTATTTGCTAACTGAAGTTGAACAAACTTTTCTTGACACAAAGAGAATTAACCCTCCCCCCCCCTCCAGCCAGTTTCACTTCCTGTGTTTTGGTTAACGTTCTTCCTCAAACAGAGAATGGATGTGTGGTTAATAGTCAGCTGTAACTCATCACCAAGGCAACCAGATTGCATCGTTTTTCAACCCAGTTTAGATGAATTTACTGTTTATCAGCCCACAAATGAGACAAGAATTAGCTCAACACACCGACTCTCTCTCACTCGCTCTCTTCTTCACCGTCTGGGAAGATACAGAATGATATAAAACAAAGTGATGCCATGCCAATGCCATGATTTAGTTGATTGTGTGTTTGTATATTAAATTTCTACTAAAATGTATTTACTAACTGAAGTTTAACACACTGTTGGTGACACAAAGAGAATGAATTAGTGCATTCTTCCTCTTCGTATCTGTGACAGCTGTCAGTCACCCAGAACAGCTGTAATCTATGAGGACTAATACAAACTTTAAACCACATTATTGACAGTAGCAGTAGTTTGTGTATTTAGAAACTGAAATGTCTTTGTAATCAGAGAGTTTATCAAGGATTCATGTGATGTGAATCAAATCATCTTGGTGTTTGCAGAGTTCAGTCCAGACAGAGAGCAGAGTCTCCAGTACCCAGCTGTCTGTCTATGAAGAGTGACTGGTCACTCATGTGGGATCCTCCATTCTTCAGTAATGAACCTGGACCCTCAGACACAAAGTAAGAGACTGTTTCTACTGTGCACTGACCTGATGGATGATGATGCATTGAGGATGAAGACTAAATGTTCTGCTAACAGATTTATATTCCTGATGCAGAACTATTAGTGCAGATACTGTTTCAAACTAAGATGGATCTTAGTCTGGGTTTTAGAGCCACAAACTACTGATTGTATTTCTGTAACAAAACACCTGAGAACCTCCATTTCACAATTTACACTTCAAGAAAATATTCATATAAGTTGCTGTAGAGGCCGGTTCAACAGAATCTCATTGCTACACAGCTTAGGGTCCATGTTTACTTCCTGTCAGCTGATGTCATTCAGATCCACTGCAACAGGAAATAAACAGGGACACATCTGGAATGTTTACTTTTACAGCTGTGAAATGGTCTAAAGATCTGCGACGATTCAAAATCTGGAAGAATGTGCTTCAAATGTTTAAATAATTTTCTAACTGCCTGTCAGTGGTGATATGAATGTCACTTCCTGAATGTATTTTATGTGTTAACAATAAACACTTCTAAGACAGGGAAACTGTGTCAGACCTTTCTGACTTCTTTAGTTTTCCAGTAGTTCTAGTTTATGCAGGTGCTGTCCACTGGAACAGAGTAATCCATTTAAGATCTTCTCCATCATACATATCATTTTAGTTCTAAAGTAATGTCTCCACAGAGAGAAGAAGAGGAGTCCTGCTTCTGTGGACGAGCTGATGTCCAGATCCACAACAAGACCTGGACCTCAGACAGCCAGTCAGACCAGAACAAGACCTGGACCTCAGACAGCCAGTCAGACCAGCACTGTACAAAGTAAGACTGTAGATGTGTCTGCTGATGTCTTCATGTCTGGAAACAGGACTTGTTGTCTTAATACACTGACTATTGTTGTGATAATGTTTAAGATCTTCTCCATCATACATATCTGCTCTGCATCACTTCCTTTGTTCTCCTTTGAGAGAAAATCTGAACCCAGAAGGAATACATTTATATTTTGATGATAGCACTCCGTCTTTGCTTTAACCAATCAGAATGCTGTTTGTTTTCCATCTGCATAGATGAGGATGGAGAACTATTAAACTCTGTATGAAGCAACAACATCACTGTTCTATCACAGACAGACAGTCACACTGATGAAAGGGGACTTTTCTCTTGTCATTGTCGTATAACAATGCATGCTCATGCTCTTGTTGGGTCTCTAAATGATAGAGTACGGGCTAGACCTGCTCTATATGAAAAGCGTCTTAAGATAACTTCTGTTATGATTTGATGATATATAAAAATGAATTGAATTGAACTGAACAGGAGCCACAGACTTTGAACAACAGCCCACATTAGCTTTCCTGCTACAGTCTCCTTCTCTAACTTACAAACACACGTCTGGTCCTGCAGAGCGACACGTTGAAAAACTAATAAAATAAATGTAAGAATCACTTTGATGTTATTTTTGACTTCAAGAAGGGATGATGACTTTATAACCTTTACTTCTTTATTGGTTGTTATGTTGATCATTTTCATATTGACAATGAAAATAATAAGTTTCTTTGTTTTGTCTCAAACTTGTCTCTCTCTTTCAGCAGATAGAGGTCTGCAGGAGGTTGTAGATGAACATAAGATCAGTCTGAGGAGGAGATGTGAATGTGTGACTGAAGGAACTGATGAAACAGGAAGTGGAACCCTCCTCAACAGGATCTACACTGAGCTCTACATCACAGAGGGACAGAGTGAAGAGGTTAATACCCAACATGAGGTGAGGCAGCTTGAGACAGCTTCCAAGAAGAAGAGCCTCCATGACGCTCCAATCAAGTGCCAGGACATCTTTAAAGCCTTACCTGACCAACATGGACACATCAGAGTCGTTCTGACGAACGGCGTCGCAGGCGTTGGAAAAACCTTCTCAGTGCAGAAGTTCACTCTGGACTGGGCAGAGGACTTGGAGAACCAAGATGTCAGTCTGGTGGTTCTGCTCTCGTTCAGGGAGCTGAACTTGATCAGAGATGAGCAGTACAGTCTTCTCATGCTGCTCCATGTTTTCCATCCAACATTACAGAAGGTCACAGCAGAGAAGCTCGCTGTCTGTAAAGTTCTGTTCATCTTTGACGGCCTGGATGAAAGCAGACTTTCACTGGATTTCAAGAACAGTGAGGTTGTGTCTGATGTCACCCAGAAGTCATCAGTCAACGTGCTGTTGACAAACCTCATCCAGGGGAATCTGCTTCCCTCAGCTCTCGTCTGGATAACTTCCCGACCTGCAGCAGCCAATCAGATCCCTCCTGCACGTGTTGACAGGGTAACAGAAGTACGAGGCTTCACTGACGCCCAGAAGGAGGAGTACTTCAGGAGGAGAGTCAGTGATGAAGAGCTGTCCAGCAGAATCATCTCACACATCAAGACATCCAGGAGCCTCCACATCATGTGTCTAATCCCAGTCTTCTGCTGGATCACTGCTACAGTTCTGGACCACATGTTGACTACAGACCAGAGAGGAGAGCTGCCCAAGACCCTGACTGACATGTACTCACACTTCCTGTTGGTTCAGACAAAGAGGAAGAAGCAGAAGTATGGTGAGGAACATGAGACGAGTCCACAGGAGCTGACGGAGGCTGACGGGGAAGTTCTTCTGAAGCTGGGGAGGCTGGCGTTTGAACATCTGGAGAAAGGAAACATCATGTTCTACCAAGAAGACCTGGAGCGGTGTGGTCTTGATGTCACAGAGGCCTCGGTGTACTCAGGAGTTTGTACAGAGATCTTCAAAAGAGAGTGTGTGATCTTCCAGAAAACAGTCTACTGCTTTGTTCACCTGAGCATTCAGGAGTTTCTGGCTGCAGTCTACATGTTCCACTGTTACACAAACAGCAACACAGAGGTACTGGAGGACTTCCTGGGAGAAGAATATGTTCATTCAACCCTGGATGACTTCCTGAGGAGAGCCATGAAGAAATCCCTGAGGAGTAAAAATGGCCACCTGGACCTGTTTGTTCGCTTCCTTCATGGCCTCTCTCTGGAGTCCAACCAGAGACTCTTAGGAGGTCTGCTGGGTCAGACAGACAACAGTCCAGAAATCATCCAGAGAGCCATCAACAACCTGAAAGAGATGAACAGATATGGTACCTCTCCTGACAGAAGCATCAACATCTTCCACTGTCTGACGGAGATGAACGACCACTCAGTACATCAGGACATCGAAGAGTTCCTGAAGTCAGAGAACAGATCAGAGAATGAACTCTCTGTGATCCACTGCTCAGCTCTGGCCTACATGCTGCAGATGTCAGAGGAGGTTCTGGATGAGTTGGACCTGAAGAAGTACAAGACATCATTGGAGGGACGATGGAGACTGATTCCAGCTGTGAGGAACTGCAGAAAAGCTCTGTAAGTCCAGATGTGATTAACTTTATAGATCAGTGTAGATTACTAGTTTAGTTCTTCAAATATACACACTATAAATTATTCTATAAATATAATATTCTTATAAATGTTCCACGTGTTTATTACATAAATATGTATTTGTATTTTGTCACAGATGTTCTTGAGCTGTTTCAAATGTTGAGTTCAAAATGTTTCAGTAGTTTGTGTTTCTAGCTGTCAAGTT
This sequence comes from Sebastes umbrosus, assembly GCF_015220745.1. Lineage (NCBI taxonomy): Eukaryota > Metazoa > Chordata > Actinopteri > Perciformes > Sebastidae > Sebastes > Sebastes umbrosus. Next base: position 13,105,507 of record NC_051292.1, on the reverse strand, counting down.
AATGAACACTTATTCTATTTATTTCTAATAATTGTTACATTTGACATTTTTTTCTTATTTATGTTTTTGGGTGATGGAGACGACATGTGAACCTGGTAAAACAAATGAAAAAAACAAAAGATCAGCTGTCTGGTGGAGTGCTGGGTCTAACCGGTGTAACGGCAGCAACAGAACGTTTGCTGATCCGGCGGGGAGTCGGGGCGGTCCTGGGATCAGAGTCCTGGTGCTGGGGTTTGCTTTCAATAGGCCTTGCACCACATTACACCTTACCTCGTGTGTTTTTGGGCTCATCTCTTTCGTTGGCTTCAAATCCAAACTGTTGCCATGTTGCTAATTAGTAATGTTTACACTGTGACTCTGTCGGCACAGGTTGTTGATGTCGGCTACTTTTTAATTTGCCAGAACGTGTCGTTAGCATAAAATCAAACCGGTTTAAGCTCGTACACCGGACCGGACTGAACCGAACCGGCAAAACCGAAAATCGACCCAACTCTAGCATTAGCCACCGTAAACTACTGGTCATACGAGACAAAGATAGTCGTTGTAAAACCCCTGAGTGTGTTGAATCGAGCAATGGTGCATTTTATTGCTCATGAAGTCAAGTTGTGTTCCATCATCTTGTTTTGAAGTCTTTCCTTTTATTCTGTTACTCACAGAAGGAAACTCTGGTGTTTCTCTCTCTTGTTGCTGTAGAGAAGAGTAGTAACAGGAAATACACAGCTTCCACCAATAACAGCAGTCTGATGAATATATAACAGCAGAATGGTAGAATTCAGACTTTTTAAGAGATCTTATACAAACCAAAGATCAATGTTATGTTTTTAATGCTGATACACTGATATCATCTTTCTGATGTCATTATGTTGTAAATAATGCAACCTCATTGGTTCATTCATTGTGTTTGTGAGCTGAATACGTTTGATGCTCAGAAAAGAGTGTTAATGACAAAACACCTTAAAGTCATCAAAATATCTAGTTATATGAATGTTTAATTATGTACAGGTCTAATATTATAGTGATTTGTTTAATTTTCCCATTTATGGACGTGAACCTGAAAGCAGCAGGTAGCTAGGAAAGAGAGGTCATCTTTATCAACTGTATTATTATTACTTATTCACTGAGTTTTAAAAATGCTTTTCTAATCAAGAAGGCCTCATGCTAACTTTGTGGAGACAGACCTGGGATCAGATCACACTGACAGACTGGACATTAGGGAAGCCTCAATGTAACTACATGTTCTCTCTCTTCATCTGCAAGATTAAAGAAAAACAAAGATTAAAAGTCTGCAGGTTTGAGAGAGAGTGATGAGAATTATTGTTTCATGTCAACCAGTGAGATCAGATTAGCTGAACCACTGATGTGAGGAGTAAATGTTGATTAAAGAAGTTTATATCAAACTGTTTAGTCATCAAATGCATGAAGTAAATATAAACTGTCCTCTTTCATAATAATGTATTTTGTAATTTTTGTGTCATCACAGACTTTCTGGCTGTGTACTCTCAGATACTCACTGTGAAGTTGTGGCCTCAGCTCTGAAGTCCAACCCCTCCCATCTGAGAGAGCTGGACCTGAGTGACAAAGCTCTGAAGGATTCAGGAGTGAAGCTGCTTTCTGTTGGACTGGAGAGTCCAAACTGTAGACTGGAGACTCTGAGGTCAGTTCACTGACTGTAGTTTATGTAGTTTGTACACACACTCTCTACACACTGGCTCTGCTCCAGATGGCTCTAGAGAGGGACATTCACGTTGTCACGTCGGCCATCGTAGCTCTCCAACAGGCTTGGCACACAGGAGAGGCTTCAGTTGGTTGTAATCTCCTCACCTCACCACTAGATACCTCCAGATCCTACACACTGGACATTTAACCACAGACCTTATTTCAGCCATCTAACTAAAAACCCATTGACTTCCAGACGAGGGAACAGGAAGTGCTAAAATGCTAATTAATTTCTGGGTTTTAGGACTCATTCCTGTAGCGCTCTATTTGAACATGTCTATTATTCACAATTTTTGTATCTGTTCTAAATGAACCTTAAAGGGAGATCTGTCAAGTATTTAATATTCTTATCAACATGGGAGTGGACAAATAGGATTTATGTAAATGTATGTATATATTTATTATTGTAAATCAATTAAGAACACAAATCAATGACAGATATTGTCCAGAAACCCTCACAGGTACTGCATTTAGCATAAAACAATATGCTCCAATCATAACATGGCAAACTGCAGCCCAACAGGCAACAACAGCTGTCAGTGTGTCAGTGTGCTGACTTGACTATGACTTGCCCCAAACTGCATGTGATTATCATAAAGTGGGCATGTCTGTAAAGGGGAGACTCGTGGGTACCCATAGAACCCATTTACATTCACATATTTGGAGGTCAGAGGTCAAGCGACCCCTTTGAAGATGGCCATGACAGTTTTTCCTCGCCAAACTTTAGAGTAAGTTTGGAGCGTTATTTAACCTCCTTCCCGACGAGCTAGTTTGACATGGTTGGTACCGATGGATTCATCAGGTTTTCCAGTTTCCTATGATACCAGTATCTTCACTCTAGCTTTAAAACTGAGCCACTATAACCTCCGGAAGATCGATTGCATTAATGCGTTAAAGAAAATAGTGGCGTTAAAACGATTAACTTTGACAACCCTAGATATTAGGATATCCAAAATTGAAGACGATATCTAGTCTCATATCAAGATATAATATGGATATATTGCCCAGCCTTAGTATGTATCCAGTCAGTATGTTGTGTTTGACAGTTTCCTTGTTGAGCTGCAGGAGGAATAGTAACTCAAAGAGGGAATTTGGTACTAAACAGTCTGTAACTTTGATTTGTCGACTCAGACTGCTGAATCTTCATATTAGTTTCACTTGAACTTGTGAAGTCATTTCTTACAGTGTAGTTGTGTTATGAAGGGACCACTTCACAGGAGGAATGATTACTGCCACCAATAACTCTTTTAATGTACATATGACATGTGGCTGTTGTTTACAGACACACTTGAACAAATGTGGACCTTTCCTGTAAATGACATAAACCTGCTAGGCTAGCAGATACAGTGAGAAGAAGGCCATGTAATAAATGAAGTAATGAAGTCCAACAAGTCTGATTTGATATTGATCCTCTAATTCCAGACTTGACTGAGATCAGCAGCCTGTTATTGATGTGTGTTGACATGAACAGATGTATGAATGTTGTGGTGACATTTGGATGATGTCTGTAGAAGGCTGACATTATGATGATCCACAATAACACAATGACAAAGTCACTCTACTCATTTTAGGGAAAAGATCATTGATTAGGACATAGTGATGTTGAGCTACACATTTAAAACCTGAACACATCTGACTGGATTATAAAGTGATTTTTATCTCCATCATTTATTCTTTATTCAGATTGAGTGGCTGCAGTTTGTCAGAGATCAGCTGTGCTTCTCTGGCCTCAGCTCTGAAGTCCAACCCCTCCCATCTGAGAGAGCTGGATCTGAGAGGCAACTGCCTGAAGGAATCAGACGTGAAGCAGCTGTCTGATCTTGTGGAGAGTCCACACTGTAGACTGGAGACTCTGGAGTAAGTAGACGGTCGGAGTTGGTCCATGCTGGTTTCAGCAGTATTGTTGTGATGTGTTTCCTCCGTTAAGCTGTGAGAGGAGAACGTTGACACAAAGAGAGAGAACAGTCAACCAATCAGATCAGCCAGAAGCTTGTTGTGATCATGTGTTTGAGTCGATGTGAAGAAGATGTTGTTGTGTTCATGTCTCCTCCCTTTAAGGTACAATTTGAACAGCTATAAAACATGTGATTAATTTGAGATTAATCACGATTAACTATGGACAATCATGCGATTAATCACGACTAAATATTTTAATGGATTGACAGCCCTAATATTTACATATTTGTCATGTAATATTTAAAAGTAGACGAAACATTGAAATGTGACTGAAACCAACCTAGCAGCAGTAAATCCATCATTAAAGTGAGCAGTGAAAAGCTCTCTGTTTCTGCAGTAATGATGCTCTCAGGACTCTCAGCAGTTTATTTCCACTGTGTGGATCATAAGATAATATTACACAGAGACAAAGAATTTGAACACATAATCCAGGCTAAAAGCAACACAGTTTAAACTGACACATGCAGAAAGGTCACCGACTGTGTGAATGTGTAAATGAACAGACTTGTAATATCACTGCCCCGTCTAGAGCACCAGAGATCTGACTAGAACTACTTTGTGTACTCTGCTGAGTTAATGTGATCACATGTATTGTTATGACCTGTATGACAATAATGTAGCCTTCTTCTCTCAGCTGCAAACCCAGCGGTGTGAAACGGACATAAATGACATTTATATAACCACAATAACACAAAATCAGTACATGATCTCTTATCATATATTCATATATGATATTCATATAGTCACTCATCTGAATCAGCTTCTTGAGCCGTATGTTGCAGTGAGACACGTCAGAGTTGTGCTCCTACAGTCCCTCAGACTGAATGTGTTGCCTTGGTTAGTTTGCTACCAATACTTTTATGTATGCTGTGGGTGATTAGAAGAAGTGAAAGTAAGCCTGCTTACCGCTGTGAATTATGTTTATAGATTTATTATTTACCTTCTCCTAAGTCTGTTTCACACCGCCGGGGTTGGAGCTGAAAGAATAAGACTAAAGTATTGTGATTCCTCCAGGAGATGAATAAAGTATCTTCTATTCTATTCTATAAGAACACATCTAATCAACACATTGATTTAATGGAACACACGTGTAATTAGTTCTAGTCAGATCTATCGGGATATTAAAAGTCTGTTTATTTACACATTCACACAGTCAGTGATTTTTTTGTCAGCTGTCCTTCCTGCATCTGGCAGTTTAAACTGTGTTAATTTTAGTCTGGATTATGTGTTTAACTTTTCTAATATGCGTTTGTAAAGTATGCCGCTCTGCTGACCGTAGACTGGTCCATGTCTGTGATTGGTCATGTGCTACAAACCCCGCCCCTTCTATGTGAACGTGCTCATAGCCAGACTGAGAAACCCTTGGTTGACTTACGGAGTTGATAACAGCTGTCGTAGGACCGCTTAGCGGGATCTTGGTTGAGGGGTTAGTTAAACCAGATAAGGAGAAGATACCCTGGGTGTGTTGGACTGGCTTCGTAGTACAGGCCTCTGGTCTGGGAGCTCTGAGCTCAGTGTGTTCACTCCAATACGTTAACATGAGAGCTGAAAGGAAGCTGGCTACGCTACACAGACTGAAGTCCCTTCTGCTCTTTATACTGGATGCTGACTGACAGCTGATGAAGGGAGTCTCTGTAAACACTGATGGATGACTTCTGTTGTCTTCTTCTTCTCTCATCAGATGGAGGTAGTGATCTCTAACCACCATCGTCCCTGTGTGTTCCTCTGGACCTGACAGAGTATCATCAGTGTATCTGGACTCTGTCCTTCTGCACAGTCTCTGCAGTCACACTGAGACTCCTCCACTCCTTCTGCTCCACACTCAACCACCTCCTCCACCTGGACCTGGGTTTCACTTTGTCTTCATTCATTCATATATTCTGAACCCAAAGTGCCTCTGCAGATCAGTTCTGTTTATGACAACAGAACTGTAGATTAACACATTTAAATAGATGTTTCTGCTTTGCTTTCTGTTGCAGCTCCACCCTGTGGAACGATGGAGTTCTGCAGTTAATTTCCACATACTTTTAATTATATATATACCATATACACTATATATACCAATGCCAGCCTTTTTTCAGATTATAACAGATTTGCTTGTAACAAACAGAAAGAAGTAGATAAAACCTGAACCTGAGGCTTCAGTTTCTCAACTAACTACAAACAGATTATGTCTGGATTTTGGTGGAAAGTCAGCTCCTTAATATTGTCTTTTGTATGTGATGTTTGATGTAAAACAAAAAAAAACATTTTTTTTAGTTTATTACAGAGGTACACACGTGGACAAAATTGTTGGTACCCTTCCGTTAAAGAAAGAAAAACTGAAATAACTTGAAACAGACAAAAGTAATAATAAATAAAAATGTACTGAAAATGAACATTAACATATAGCCTTTACCTTTAACATGAAGGTCTATAATTGTCCTTCTAATCTCCTGAGACAACTCTCTCCTTAGCTTTCTGTGGTCCATGTTCAGTGTGGTACACACCATGATACCAAACAGCACAGTGACTACTTTTCACCCTTTAAATAGGCAGACTGACTGATTACAAGTTTGAAGATACCTGTGATGCTATTTACAGGACACACCTTAGTTTAACATGTCCCTATGGTCACATTATTTTACATCTTTTCTAGGGGTACCATCATTTTTGTCCAGGCCAGTTTCATTAGTTTGTTTTTTAAAATGATTCTGTTGAACCACAATTCAAAAGCAATGTCTGATTTTCATTAGTTAATTTTCAGTGAATTTTTATTTATTATTACTTTTGTCAGTTTCAAGTTATTTCAGTGACCATTGTGGGGTTTTCTTTCTTTAACAGACGGGTACCAACAATTCTGTCCACGTGTGTATGTGTCACCCTGCTAGTTTTCACATAACATGGCTCAACACAGACGCATGAAGTCAACCTGTGGAGCTTTTCCCTTCAGAAATCAATGTTGAGTCGCCGTTATCACCACCGTGTTCTGTAGCTCCTGGTGGAATGTTGTTAAAAAATTAAATGTAATCATAATTTACTTTATTTAAAATGATGAAAAATGCAATCTATAGAGTGAATGAAGAGAGGGAGCTCCGTTAGTGAAAGCAAAGCAGTGAATCAGAGAAATAAAACATTATTTTCTGATTGTTTCACGGCTTTAACGTTCTAAAGCACCAATAAACACGCCTCCGCACAACCCTGCAGGAAGGTGCCTTATTGCCGGATTTTTAACGAATGCAGCCGAAGGTCAGGCTTCATCTTGTCCTCTCTGCATGGCGTGTGCCACACATTATTTTTTCCCCAGTGTTGGGCCTCGTCCCGCCCTACTGTGCTGTGATTGGCTAGTATTCGTTGCCTCTGCCTCGACTGTTCGGCTCATTTTGCACCCGGGAGAAGTCTTTGCCTTCAGGGCTTTCTGCCAGAAAGGGTTTATTTTAACCCAAACCATTATCTTTTCCTAAACCTAACCAAGTAGAGTTGCTGCCTAAACCTGAAGAGGTTTCTGACAGAGGCAAACTTCTCCCATGTTCACTCAATTCAAACAGTTTAGCATTTAAATGGAATTAGCAAGCTAACTAGCCAGCCACTACATTAGTACAATTTGAACAACACACACACTTGTCACAGTGTAGGAAAGCTCATCACCATTTGAGTGACAACTTTGTTTTGCTCATTGTCTGTTACCAGTGTAGCATGAAAGCATGGTGGAATTAGCTAGCTAGCTAACTAGCCAGCCGCTAAATGAGTAAACATGAACAACTTCATGGCTTCGTCCACACACTCTTGTCCATCTTGTCACAGCATAAGAAAGCACATTGCTATTGCCAGATAATTCGCCAATCATAGCACTGTGTAGTACTAGCCAATCACAACACAAGGGCGTGACAGAGCGGCAGTATTTGACGACCTGAACGGGCGTCACACCCTGCACGCTGTTATTAGTTTTACATGGTCAGACATATTGTTTTGTAGTCCATGCAGCTTCAGTCACTATTCTGAGACAAGAAGCCATCTTGTCTTTGTACATGACGTACATGAAGCAGGAAGAGTTGAAAACATCACATCTGCATTGAGCGATGAGGAGACGGTAACCTTCTGGCTCAGGCCCCTGCTTGAAAATGACATTCCCAAAATGAAGAGAATATCTCTGCAACTACATATGAATAATCTTGGTATGATAAGAAAGGCAACACTTGGGAGATTTCTGCAAAGGTGTAAGCTTCTGTATATACTGTATGTTACTGGCTATTTGCAAATAAAGAAAGATTTAATTTCCGAGTTTTTTAGAGTGAATATCCCTTTGGAATGATGCAGTTGCAGAACATTACCTCTAGCAAACCATATCACAACATCTGAACATTACCTGTGCACACATTGATGCTAATAAAGTAAAGAGTGAATAAAGAGCTAATCGAACAATGGCCAAGCGTCAGGGAGAAGAAAACACTGTTAAGTATGCATGATTGTTTCAAATATAAATAATACATAATAGCCTACAGAGATTTCTATTAAGTGACATTTTTCAACATACTATACTGTGACTTTTTTTCAAAATACTATATATACTAGGACTTTATTTATTTTTTTCGACATACTATAAAAGGAGCCACTGGTTGGATTCAATCTCACTGTGGTAAGGACTCATCCTTGGTACATGGGACGCCTGCTCTACCAGGTGAGCTAACACAACATACCATACCATAATAGGAATTTATTTTTATTTTTTCATCATACTATACTATGACTGTTTTTTAATGATTTTTGTCTTTTTGTCTTCATGAGTTAGTGAAAGGGAGAGAGAGAGGACGATATACAGAAAAGAGGCCACAGGTCGGATTCAAACCTGCTGCAATGAGGACTCAACCTGAGTACACGGGGCATCTGTTCTTCCAGGTGAGCTAACACAATTTACTATACTATAACTTTTTTTAAATTTTCCGACACACTATGACTTTTTTTCGACATAATATACTATTATATTTTTTCGACGTACAATAATATGACTTAAAATGGCGGACCCTCCACGCGAGGGCGCAAACGGAGTGGAAGTGTGTAGGGAGAATTACAATGAAACTCGTGAGCTCGTGTTTACAACTCGTGAAGTCCTGTACACAAGATATAATCTATATATAATACATATATAACCTGCTGTGTTCTGTAACCCTCCTGAAGGTGGCAGCAGAGCACCATTTATATGTAAATCTCTTCTGTTGTTAAAGAGAAATGAAAACCACATTTAGAGTTTGGGATAAAGAAACACACTAGCTGTGCTGTTAAAACCACATTTGATTAGATAGCATTGATATGACTGTATGTGAATGACAAAGTGTGGAATGTGAAAAGAGGTTTTATGTTTTTTATGCTCATGTTTTACAACACAATTGTAAACAAAGTAATTTTATAACTTTGTATTTAAATATTTTTCCATTATGGATTTAGAAGGGTGTGAGGAAAATATTGAATATCGTGATATTATGTTTTGTGATACTGTATCGATTCTCAAATCCACTCTATCTATTTTTAATTAATAGTTTACATGCAAAGATTAACTCAGTCAATACTTTAGCATTTGCAAAGAGATGCACCCTCTCAGTGTACTGTCCTCTAAAAGTAGTGCTGTGATGCTGGATGTTACAGGGACTGTGATAAATGATTGCATAAACTTTTTTTACTCCGATTTTATGCATATGGTGTTTTACGACAGTTTTCCTAAAATTGTATTTAAAAAATTGCAATTTATCGCCTTCCTTACAGTATCGCAATATATTGAATCGCTACCCCTGTATCGTGATACGTATCGTATTGCCAAATTCTTGCCAACACACAGCCCTGCTATACGATCATAATGTAACCTACAGCAGAAAGAAACTCTCAGGCTGTGGTTGGAGCGGGCTGTGCCGACCATCTTAACAGTAGTCCTGACCTGCCTGGTTGTGTGTGCCCCATTATACAGATGAGAAATAAATACTCAATTGTTCCATCGACCTTGACTCCCGCGCCATAATTGGGTCAACACGGAGGACGGAAACAGAGTGGTCACAAATATACGACTAAAATTACAATGTATTAACTTATTATGCAGCGGAAAATGAACTTCCGTGGCCTCCGTCAGCAAACACGTCACAACTTGTGAACTCTGAGCTTTCAGAAACTTTCCACTTATCTTACCTAAACACGACAACATCTGAAGGCACCAAGACCCGTGTGCCAGCCTCTTTCAATATGCCTTGAGTTGGTAACGTTACATTACATTATATTGTGAGAATGAACATGGCGTTTTATATCTCTTTTGTTAAAGTTTTCCTGCTGTTGATATCAGAGGTAAATCAGTGCCACCTGTGGATGAGCACTTGGCGAAAGCGTACCGGCTCTGGAACAACATCAAGAGGAAAGAAAGAGGATAAAACACACAATACTCACAATTAGTGTAAGATTGTAGATGTTAATACAGTTTAATGGCTCATGTGTTTCATCATATAGCCAACCTACCGACTGGTGTTTACATGATCGTGGGAACTATGGAAGTCTCCAGGTATTTAGGTTAATACTAACTATAAATATAACTATAAATTCTATAAAAGTGTATTATGAGTTTTACTGTTGCATGTTAAGACTTTTATTTGTCACACACTTGTAGATATGTGGCATCAATGGAAGACATCTGGAGGAAGAAGAGGAAGCGTATACAGACCAACTGAAGGACCATCTTCTCTTCACTGAAGCTCTGAGGTAGGATATGTTTTCTCTCAGTATTACCAGCTGCTGTGTTTAATGTTGATGGAACTGAGTTCACTTTAAAGGGTCAGATCATCACAGAATCTCTTTGGCAGACCTCCATTCAGTGCTTGAAGTGGAGACAAATAAGTGTCAGTACTCCCCTTATTCATATGTTACCGTGTGTAAGCCGCAATCTCTTTTGACTTATTCCTATTTATGTATGATTTTTAAGCATGTTATACTGTTTCAGTCATCATCAGCTGGGATTTTATTGCTATATTATTATACTTGGGGTTATGCATCTTCTATAGTTGGCCTATAATACTCCAATAATATTCCAAATGGAACATTATAGGGTTAAGGTGGTGTGTTTGTATATAGTGTTCATACTTACAGTGCTTTCCTGTGTTATTTGTAGCATCACTCTATAATATATTATAGGATGCCTATCCACCTTATTCCTAGTCCCCATGATGCCTTGCGTGAATTATGGGCGCAACTTCCGTCGTGTCGCGTCACTGAGCCGGAACTGCTGTTTTCCAACGGTACGCTAATCCTCTCTCCATATTAAAACATCTAGTAAAACATGTGTGAACACCACCTCTTACAGCTCAAACAGGATCATGTGATCAAAGCATTGAGCTATTTTTTTAGTGTAATGCTGCCCATAAACTGCCTTACATTTAAACTGTACATAAAATAGTAAAAGTAACTGGCTGTCATTAAACAGACGCTACAATGCTGTATCCTCCCTACACATGAAATCATAGCTGACGTTCTCCTGGCTCTGCTATCAGTCCTTTTAAGGACCCGACGTCTCTCCTCCGCTGCTCTTTCGTAGCCCAACCACGAAGTAGGATACAGGTTTTCCTCCGTTGAGCACACTTACAGTGTTTTAGGTGATCTCTTCAAGTTTAGGTTTCTCAGCCACATTCTTGTGGATTCCTCGTCTGTAGGTCGGCGATGGAAGCTGTACCGTCGGTCACAAGAACAATCCCTTTTTTGTTTTGGGGTTGTAAGCGCCATTTACTAGTGCCAAGTTTATGTTTATTGTTTTGATAATATTATTTGCTGAAGTTCAGTGAGAAATATATTTTAGTTAAATGTGAGAGAATATTATGACTTTTATTTTGAAATGACTTTTATTGTGAAAAGGTGGAGTGGTAAATAAATGAGTTTCCGGCGGAGCAACACGGTTGTTTTACCGTTGCCGTTGGCGTTGCCATTGGCGTTGCTACCGGGCCGACTCAACGCGTAAAACATTGTGATGTCGTCCTTGAAGTGTGGTTAATGACAGAAAGTAAGTTAAGACGAAGATAGAAGTATGAAGACTAAAGATAGCCACTACATTAAGTAAAACAACCAGCTCACGAGGAGCAGGCCTACTGCTGCGTCGCCATGACGACAAAAGAACTGAACAGAACGGAATAAACTACGGTTTCAGATAAGTGCCCAAAGTTATAAGAAGACATAAGGAAACTGTCTGAAGACAGCATGGACAAAGATATGCTGCAGAAATGTCCCGAAAATGAATAAACATATGATACTCAACTTCTAAAGAAAATGAGACAGCAAGGACGTTTTGGTCTTAAGAAGATGACATTTGTGAAGAAAGCCTGCTGTGCTTTGTGTCATAGGCCATTTCTCATGAACACTTGTTGAGCTAGAAGTTGTGTAAACAGCTAAGATGGCGGACGACGACAGGCAGAATTCGACGTCGAGAGCCCAGAGCTGCAGCTGCAGGTCTGGCCACAAGAGGGCACCAAGATACACCGAAAGAGGTTTGGAAGATCGACTGACCAGGCATATAAATGCAAGGAGATCTAAACTGTCACAGTTAACATCAAAAACAAATAAGATTAATGGACTAATGAAAGATAATGAGAGTCCAGAAATTGTTGATGAACATTTGTATGAATGCTCAAAACTACTAAAGGAGTTTATTGATGCAAATGAGGATGTACTGTTGCTGTTACCTGAAGAAGAAAAGGATGCTGACCAAAGGTTTTGGTACAAGCCAAAAGAAGAACAATTCAGTGATTTCATGAATGAAGTTGAAAAATGGACTTCTACAACGAGGGAGCAACATCAAGAAGATGTGAATCCAGATGATAGTGTATCTGTAACTGATACACCAGCAAAAAAGAAATCTGGTTCATATGTTGCACGAAGCACAGTTACCAGCAGCTCATCAAGATCATCCAGAGTCTCCTCCATATCATCTGTACGACATAAGGAACAAGCAGAACGCGCCGCTTTACTTGCACGTGCAGCATCCCTGAAACAGAGACAAGCATTAGACATCGAAGAATGCAAGTTAAAGGCACAAAGGGAACAAGAAGAATGCGAGTTAAAGGCAAAAAGGGAACAAGAAGAATGCGAGTTAAAGGCAAAAAGGGAACAAGAAGAATGCGAGTTAAAGGCAAAAAGGGAACATGAAGAATGCAAGTTAAAGGCAAAAAGGGAACAGCTTGATATCGACACAGCTATTGCTGCCTCTACAGCCAAAATAAAGGCATTGGAAAATTGTGAGTATGAGAGCTGCAACAGTGATGCAATTGTTCACCGTGACGCAAGCTTTGTGGTCAATCAGCAGCTAAGCAGCCAAGAGCCAGAAATACGTTATGAACATAACGAGCAGTCAAAGGCAAATGACTATCAAGTGAAACAAGAAGATGACATACAGCAAAATGATTACAATGGAAATGCAATCAACCTGTGTGAAGTGATGTTGAAACAAAATGACATCACTGAGATGTTAGTCAAACAACAGAGACTGTCACATCTGCCCCAAAGAGATGTTCCTGTTTTCAGTGGTGATCCACTTGAGTTTAGATCATTCTTAAGGGCTTTTGACCGTACTATTCATGACAAAGCTGATAGTGATGGTGACAGGTTATATTACCTTGAACAGTTTACTAGAGGTGAACCCAGAGACTTGGTCAGAAGTTGTCAGCACATGAGTCCTCATCAAGGCTACATTGAGGCAAGGAAATTGCTGACATATCACTATGGTAACGAACTGAAAATTGCATCTGCATAAATAAACAGGGCCCTCAACTGGCCGCAAATAAAACCAGATGACGCTAAGGCTCTTCATAGTTACTCCCTGTTTCTCACAGGTTGTAACAATGCAATGAAAGACATTGACCAGCTTCAAGACATGGAGAATCCTACTAACATCAGAGTCATTGTCTCTAAGCTACCATACAAAATGAGAGAAATGTGGAGAGTTTCTGCCTTCGATATTCAAGAGAAAAGTGGAAAAAGAGCAAAGTTTCCAGATTTGATCAGATTCATAAACAGGCAAGCTAAAATAGCTGCAGATCCTGTGTTTGGGGACATAAAGAGTGCTGAAGATAAGGGAAAACCTTATGCAAATGTGAGAATGAATCAAGCACCTAGGCCAAAGGGGACTGCATTTGCCACAAGTGTAGCACCAGCATCAAATGAAAGTTCATCTGAAAACAGTAAAGATTTCTCATGTTACACCAGTAATGCCTTCCACAAGCCATGTGTATACTGTGAAAAACAACATGCCTTGGCAGAATGCCACAAAATCAGAAACCAGCCTTACAAGGAAAGACTACAGTTTCTTAAAGTAAAGGGTCTATGCTTTGCATGTTTGACACCAGGACATTTGAGTAAAGACTGTAAGAAAAGAGCTACATGTGAGCACTGCTCTAAGAGACATCCAAGCATGCTTCATTTCACAAGGGAAGATAAGGAAGCATTTGAGAGCAGACAGAAAAGCACCACTGAAAGTACTACGACTAATGAATCAACACACATTTCAGGTGGAACTTGTGGAGCTACCGGGGCCGGAAAGGACAGTCGTGTTCTGTCAATTGTGCCAGTGTGTGTCAAGTTAAAGAAAAGCAACAAGATAATTGAGACCTATGCATTCATGGATAATGGAAGCCAAGCCACATTCTGCTCTGAGAAGCTGATGAGACAGCTTGAGATTGAAGGCAAGAAAACGCAAATTCTGCTTCGCACAATGGGTCAGGAAAAGTTAGAGTCAAGCTACCATCTTTCAGGATTAGAGGTGTGTGGTTTGAAAGAGAACATTTATGTTGACTTACCTGACATTTACACCCACAAAGACATTCCAGTGTCCAAAGACAACATTCCAATGCAGGAAGATTTGGAACAGTGGCCACACCTTCAGAGAATCGAGCTGCCACACATAGATGCAGACATTGGACTGTTGATAGGATGTGATGCTTACAAGGCTATGGAGCCATGGGAGGTCATTCACAGTGAGGATGACGGTCCATATGCAGTTCGCACAATCCTAGGATGGGTCATCAACGGTCCTCTCAGGAGAGATGATTGTACTACGCCACCTGAAAGTGGACTAAGTGTTTCTGTAAATCGCATCTCTATTGCAAGGGTAGAAGACATGCTGATGCAACAATTCAACCACGATTTTCCAGAAAAGGCAAGTGAAGAAAAACAGGAAATGTCACAAGAAGACATTCAGTTTATGGACTCTGTTAATGAAACAGTTAAAGTGGTTGATGGACACTACAGTATACGTCTTCCTTTAAGAAACAAGGCTGTCAAAATGCCTAACAACCGCAGTGTAGTTGTGCAGAGAACAGAAAACCTGAAAAGGAAACTTACCAAAAACAAGGAGTTTCACAGAGAATATCAAAGCTTCATGTCTGACCTGTTGATTAAAGGTTACGCAGTTCCAGTACCAAATGAAGAGACTGTGTCTGAAGATGAGAGAGTTTGGTACATACCTCATCATGGGGTGTACCACCCCCAAAAAGGGAAGCTCCGTGTAGTTTTTGACTGTGCAGTAACATATCAAGGCAAGTCATTAAATGGAGAACTTTTGGAAGGTCCAGATTTAACAAACTCAGTTGTTGGAGTGTTGACAAGATTCAGACATGACCACATTGCCTTAATGTCAGACATAGAGGCTATGTATCACCAAGTGAGAGTACCACCAGAGGACAGTGACCTTCTGCGTTTCCTATGGTGGCCGAATGGAGACTTGAACGAACCTCTGCAAGAATACAAGATGGTTGTGCACTTGTTTGGGGCGACTTCCTCCCCCAGCTGTGCCAACTTTGCACTGAGGAGGACAGCTGAAGATGCTAAAGACAAAATGACACCTGCTGCAGTTAAAGCAGTTCTGAACAATTTTTATGTAGATGATTGTCTACAGTCAGTATCAGATGAAACCCAAGCGTGTGCTATGGTCAAGGACTTAACAGCACTGTGTGAGAGTGGAGGATTCCATTTAACAAAGTGGATGAGCAATAGCAGAGCCGTCCTTGCCACTATACCTGAAACAGAAAGGGCTAAGGAGGTTAAGGATTTGGATCTCAGTCATGATGCGTTACCTGATGAAAGAGTCTTAGGAGTAAACTGGTGCGCAGAGTCAGATGATGTTGAAGTTAAAGGAGCAATGTGTGTGAATGCCACAGATGTGCATGAAAACCCACTTAACAAGCTGATTTGTCACTATTCAGAGTGGCACTGTCTAAAAAAGGCAGTTTCCTGGATGATGAGATTCAAACAACTGCTTCATAAGCTGAGCACACATCGTAAGTTTCTCATCTCACAGGCAAGTGACACTTGGAGTCATGAGAAGAAAACTGAAATGGTTACAAGCAAAATGCACAAGTTCAGATCAACCATGAAGGGATCTCTGCTCACTGCTGAAGATGTTGCAATGGGAGAAATTGAGATTATCAAGTTTTGTCAAAGTCAAGGCTTTGGTGATGAGCTTATTTCTCTTCAGAAAGGTGACAAGCTTAAAGGGAGCAGTCACATAGTCAAGCTTGATCCTGTTTTTCAAAATGGGATTTTAAGAGTTGGAGGGAGGTTGCATCAGTCTGCATTGCCAGAAGATGCTAAGCATCCTGTGATTCTTCCTAAAGGTCATCATGTTTCCACTTTGATTCTCAGACATATTCACCAAGAAACAGGACATGGTGGAAGGAATTATACACTATCCAGACTGAGAGAGAGATTCTGGATTCCACAAGCAGATTCTGCCATTAGGAAAATACTGTCTAAGTGTGTCACATGCAAAAGGATCTCAGCAAAACCTGGTGAACAGAGAATGGCAAATCTACCACAAGATCGTTTGATACCTGACAAGCCCCCATTCACTAATGTGGGAATAGACTTTTTTGGACCCTTTGAGGTCAAGCGTGGGCGGAGTAGAGTCAAGAGGTATGGTGTATTGTTCACATGTCTTACTGTTAGAGCAATTCACATAGAAGTTGCCCATTCACTCGACACTGACTCATGCATAAATGCATTTAGGAGATTTATTGCTAGGAGAGGCCAAGTGTCTGTTATGAGATCAGATAATGGCACAAACCTGGTGGGAGCAGAGAAAGAAATGCGTGAAGCAATTAAAGGTTGGAATCAATCAAAAATCTCAGACATTCTCATCCAGAAAGACATTACCTGGATATTCAACCCACCAGCAGGTTCACATTTTGGTGGCGTTTGGGAGAGGCAGATACGATCTGTAAGAAAAATTCTTAACCAGACTCTGAAACAGCAGCCCCTCGACGATGAATGCCTCCAGACATTGTTATGTGAAGTTGAGGCAATTATCAATAGCAGGCCAATAACAAGAGTCTCAAATGATCCAGATGATCTAGAAGCGCTGACACCAAACCACATACTTCTTCTTAAAAGACAACCAGTGCTACCACCTGGAGTATTTCAAAAGGAAGATCTGTATGTCAAGAGGAGGTGGAAACAGGTGCAGTACCTGTCTGACATCTTTTGGAAGCGTTGGACAAAGGAGTACTTGCCGCTTTTGCAAGAAAGACAGAAGTGGTTAGTACCCAGGAGAAATCTGAAACCAGGAGATGTCGTCCTCATAGTTGATGACAGTGCACCAAGAAGCTCCTGGTTGATGGCAAAAGTTGAAAGGACAATATCTGATTCAAACGGACTTGTCAGACGTGTTTTTGTGAAAACTAAAACGAGTCTTTTGGAAAGGCCAACAGATAAGTTATGTCTGTTGCTTGAAATGGATGACCAAATGTAGCTGTTCATATTTCATGTATGATATACTTGTGCTTAAAGCATGAGGTTTATGCTACATACTGCATTTGAGTAAATTTTGTATTCAATTAAAGGTGGATTTGAAATGTACTGTTTAGGAGATGAATATAAGTTCATGTTTAAATGAGTCAGTCATATAAATCCTGAGTTTTAAGTTACATGACGCTTTAATGTGTTAATGTGTAATTGTTATGCCTCAGCAGTAACAATTAGGGGCCGGAATGTAAGCGCCATTTACTAGTGCCAAGTTTATGTTTATTGTTTTGATAATATTATTTGCTGAAGTTCAGTGAGAAATATATTTTAGTTAAATGTGAGAGAATATTATGACTTTTATTTTGAAATGACTTTTATTGTGAAAAGGTGGAGTGGTAAATAAATGAGTTTCCGGCGGAGCAACACGGTTGTTTTACCGTTGCCGTTGGCGTTGCCATTGGCGTTGCTACCGGGCCGACTCAACGCGTAAAACATTGTGATGTCGTCCTTGAAGTGTGGTTAATGACAGAAAGTAAGTTAAGACGAAGATAGAAGTATGAAGACTAAAGATAGCCACTACAGGGGTGCATGTTCAACACACTGTTGTTGAAGCCACACATTTAGCTTTGTCTGGTTGTTGGTATGGGGATGACCATCATATACTTCTATCATAATGTTCTAAACCCTTATACACTTTCACTATTTATTTTAATGAATCAATGAATTAATGTTTATTTCTGATTAATGACTAGAACAACTTGACACTCAGTGCTGAGCTGCATCTCAAATTAATCTCCAGGTTCCCAGCTTTCAGATGATGTACACCACTTCTATGTGACATCTACTGTTGACCTGCTGTCTCCCTCTAAAGACCCCCTGGACCACCCTAAAAAAGACTAAAACTGGTCTATTGTGGGTCTTAGAGGGTTCATTCAGCCTGTTCAAGCCAAGAGAGATTCTTATGACCACATCATGTTAAATGGCTGTGAACCGCTGTGAACACACACAGTCACAGATGAACTCAGCTGATTTCCTGTAAATAGAGAGGGGAGGAGCCACACTGACCAGGTGATTCAGGTACATGAGTACAGGGGGGGAACCGTGAAAGTGTTCAGTCCGGTTCAGAGAGTTCAGACTCCATGTTGTGTCAACGGCACAGAGAGGTGACGACTGAAGACTGAAGCAGGGTGAGTGTTAATCCAACATTTTATTAGTTTACTGTTAAAGTCTCTGAGTCAGTTTCCTCCCTGTGGACTGTAGAGGAGAGAAATGTTAGAATGAACTCAACAGTTTGATTCATCTGAGAACACAAAGTCGTGATTGGCTGAATAATCCTCATTAAACCTGCTGTAAGACAAGAACATTTAAAGGGATTTAAGATTTAAAGGTGTGCGTGTGCGTGCGTGCGTGTGCGCAGTTGTGTTACTTCCTGTTCTCTCAGTCTTGTGACTCTTGTACAAACTTGTTTCCTGTACATGGTCACAGTCAGCGTTAATGTTTCACCTCTCAGACTGACTTCAGATCCGAAGATGAGTGATAGTATGGAGGAAGAGGAGGACAGAGCAGAGTCTCTAGTCTCTGGCTGTCTGTCTATGAAGAGTGATCAGTCTAAAGATGATCCTCTATTCTTCAGTAATGAAGCTGGACCCTCAGAGTCAAAGTAAGAGAGCTGCTACTAACTCATTTATAGGACTCATTTTCACTTTCCTCTACCAATACCATGTTTTCTGTTGATTTTGTGTTTCTATTTTAAAGTTTCTACTAAAATGTATTTGCTAACTGAAGTTGAACAAACTTTTCTTGACACAAAGAGAATTAACCCCCCCCCCCCCTCCAGCCAGTTTTACTTCCTCTGTTTTGGTTAACGTTCTTCCTCAAACAGAGAATGGAGATGTGGTTAATAGTCAGCTGTAACTCATCACCAAGGCAACCAGATTGCATCATTTTTCAACCCAGTTTAGATGAATTTACTGTTTATCAGCCCACAAATGAGACAAGAATTAGCTCAACACACCGACTCTCTCTCACTCGCTCTCTTCTTCACCGTCTGGGAAGATACAGGATGATATAAAACAAAGTGATGCCATGACAATGCCATGATTTAGTTGATTGTGTGTTTGTATATTAAATTTCTACTAAAATGTATTTACTAAGTGAAGTTTAACACACTGTTGGTGACACAAAGAGAATGAATTAGTGCATTCTTCCTCTTCGTATCTGTGACAGCTGTCAGTCACCCAGAACAGCTGTAATCTAAGAGGACTAATACAAACTTTAAACCACATTATTGACAGTAGCAGTAGTTTGTGTATTTAGAAACTGAAATGTCTTTGTCATCAGAGAATTTATCAAGGATTCATGTGATGTGAATCAAATCATCTTGGTGTTTGCAGAGTTCAGTCCAGACAGAGAGCAGAGTCTCCAGTACCCAGCTGTCTGTCTATGAAGAGTGACTGGTCCATGGGGAATCCTCCATTCTTCAGTAATGAACCTGGACCCTCAGACACAAAGTAAGAGACTGTTTCTACTGTAAGCTGACCTGATGGATGATGATGCATTGAGGATGAAGACTAAATGTTCTGCTAACAGATTTATATTCCTGATGCAGAACTATTAGTGCAGATACTGTTTCAAACTAAGATGGATCTTAGTCTGGGTTTTATAGTCACAAACTACTGATTGTATTTCTGTAACAAAACACCTGAGAACCTCCATTTCACAATTTACACTTCAAGAAAATATTCAGATAAGTCGCTGTAGAGGCCGGTTCAACAGAATGTCATTGCTACACAGCTTAGGGTCCATGTTTACTTCCTGTCAGCTGATGTCATTCAGATCCACTGCAACAGGAAATAAACAGGGACACATCTGGAATGTTTACTTTTACAGCTGTGAAATGGTCTAAAGATCTGCGACGATTCAAAATCTGGAAGAATGTGCTTCAAATGTTTAAATAATTTTCTCATATTTGTCCTCATAATGTTTTGTTTATTTGACTTCTCCTAAAATCAGCTGTTATGACCTACTGGGTGTCATTTTGAATCAGTGCACATCATAACTGTGCAACATGAGGTGAAAAAGCATTTGTAGAAACTATTTGCTCACCTTGATTCTATGTGTTGATGGTTTGAGTTTGTTCTTTCACTACATATGTAAGATATAGTGAAAGAAGTGCTCAAAGGTCCACTTACTATTGATTCAGAGCTTTCAGTTGAAAGCTTTGGACTATTTGTCAGTGGACCTTTGAGCTTAGATTCTCTGCACCACATCTTGTTTCTGAAGGTCAAGAACAAACATCTCTGGTGTTAAACTATCTGCTGACAAAACAAAGTTCATGAAATGGTCAAATGTAGATTTGTACCACTTCTGTTTTTTACAATATTTGAATTCATGCCTTCATTTGATAGTTGACAGTAGAAAGTGGCGGAAAACATATTGACATTAAAAAAGGAACACCAGGACACCAGTGTTACATGATGTGTGTCTTAGACCGCTGGTCTACCTCAATATTTAGACCACTTCTAACCTCAGTTCAAACCTAACTAACTCAAGCTAAGCTGCCCAAAGTGACTGTGAATCAGTAAAGGACATAATCAGCTCTCTTTAATGGAGGACCTTTACTGTGAAGTAGCTGCAGAAAATGATGAGTTTGTATTAAAGAGGACATTTTTAAAACATTGATATTATTCTGGAGGCTGAATATCATGATGGAAAAAATACTGCAACTTGCTCATGCACGCTCATATTGAGAGGACACGCCAGGAAACCACAAGGTGGCAGCGTCATCACTGTAAACAGTAACTGCCTGTCAGTGGTGATATGAATGTCACTTCCTGAATGTATTTTATGTGTTAACAATAAACACTTCTAAGACAGGGAAACTGTGTCAGACCTTTCTGACTTCTTTAGTTCTCCAGTAGTTCTAGTTTATGCAGGTGCTGTCCACTGGAACGGAGTAATCCATTTAAGATCTTCTCCATCATACATATCATTTTAGTTCTAAAGTAATGTCTCCACAGCGAGAAGAAGAGGAGTCCTGCTTCTGTGGACGAGCTGATGTCCAGATCCAGAACAAGACCTGGACCTCAGACAGCCAGTCAGACCAGCACTGTACAAAGTAAGACTGTAGATGTGTCTGCTGATGTCTTCATGTCTGGAAACAGGACTTGTTGTCTTAATACACTGACTATTGTTGTGACAACGTTTAAGATCTTCTCCATCATACATATCTGCTCTGCATCACTTCCTTTGTTCTCCTTTGAGAGAAAATCTGAACCCAGAAGGAATACATTTATATTTTGATGATAGCACTCCGTCTTTGCTTTAACCAATCAGAATGCTGTTTGTTTTCCATCTGCATAGATGAGGATGGAGAACTATTAAACTCTGTATGAAGCAACAACATCACTGTTCTATCACAGACAGACAGTCACACTGATGAAAGGGGACTTTTTTCTTGTCATTGTCGTATAACAATGCATGCTCATGCTCTTGTTGGGTCTCTAAATGATAGAGTACGGTCTAGACCTGCTCTATATGAAAAGCGTCTTAAGATAACTTCTGTTATGATTTGATGATATATAAAAATTAATTGAATTGAACTGAACAGGAGCCACAGACTTTGAACAACAGTCCACATTAGCTTTCCTGCTACAGTCTCCTTCTCTAACTTACAAACACACGTCTGGTCCTGCAGAGCGACACGTTGAAAAACTAATAAAATAAATGTAAGAATCATTTTAATGTTATTTTTGACTTCAAGAAGGGATGATGACTTTATAACCTTTACTTCTTTATTGGTTGTTATGTTGATCATTTTCATATTGACAATGAAAATAATAAGTTTCTTTGTTTTCTCTCAAACTTGTCTCTCTCTTTCAGCAGATAGAGGTCTGCAGGAGGTTGTAGATGAACATAAGATCAGTCTGAGGAGGAGATGTGAATGTGTGACTGAAGGAACTGATGAAACAGGAAGTGGAACCCTCCTCAACAGGATCTACACTGAGCTCTACATCACAGAGGGACAGAGTGAAGAGGTTAATACCCAACATGAGGTGAGGCAGCTTGAGACAGCTTCCAAGAAGAAGAGCCTCCATGACACTCCAATCAAGTGCCAGGACATCTTTAAAGCCTTACCTGACCAACAGGGACACATCAGAGTCGTTCTGACGAACGGCGTCGCTGGCGTTGGAAAAACCTTCTCAGTGCAGAAGTTCACTCTGGACTGGGCAGAGGGCTTGGAGAACCAAGATGTCAGTCTGGTGGTTCTGCTCTCGTTCAGGGAGCTGAACTTGATCAGAGATGAGCAGTACAGTCTTCTCATGCTGCTCCATGTTTTCCATCCAACATTACAGAAGGTCACAGCAGAGAAGCTCGCTGTACTGTAAAGTTCTGTTCATCTTTGACGGCCTGGATGAAAGCAGACTTTCACTGGATTTCAAGAACAAGTGAGGTTGTGTCTGATGTCACCCAGAAGTCATCAGTCAACGTGCTGTTGACAAACCTCATCCAGGGGAATCTGCTTCCCTCAGCTCTCGTCTGGATAACTTCCCGACCTGCAGTGGCCAATCAGATCCCTCCTGCATGTGTTGACAGGGTAACAGAAGTACGAGGCTTCACTGACGCCCAGAAGGAGGAGTACTTCAGGAGGAGAGTCAGTGATGAAGAGCTGTCCAGCAGAATCATCTCACACATCAAGACATCCAGGAGCCTCCACATCATGTGTCTAATCCCAGTCTTCTGCTGGATCACTGCTACAGTTCTGGACCACATGTTGACTACAGACCAGAGAGGAGAGCTGCCCAAGACCCTGACTGACATGTACTCACACTTCCTGTTGGTTCAGACAAAGAGGAAGAAGCAGAAGTACGGTGAGGGACATGAGACGAGTCCACAGGAGCTGACGGAGGCTGACGGGGAAGTTCTTCTGAAGCTGGGGAGGCTGGCGTTTGAACAGCTGGAGAAAGGAAACATCATGTTCTACCAAGAAGACCTGGAGCGGTGTGGTCTGGATGTCACAGAGGCCTCGGTGTACTCAGGAGTTTGTACAGAGATCTTCAAAAGAGAGTGTGTGATCTTCCAGAAAACAGTCTACTGCTTTGTTCACCTGAGCATTCAGGAGTTTCTGGCTGCAGTCTACATGTTCCACTGTTACACAAACAGCAACACAGACAGCAACACAGAGGTACTGGAGGACTTCCTGGGAAAAATATATGGTCATTCAACCCTGGAGGACTTCCTGAAGAGAGCCATGGAGAAATCCCTGAGGAGTAAAAATGGCCACCTGGACCTGTTTGTTCGCTTCCTTCATGGCCTCTCTCTGGAGTCCAACCAGAGACTCTTAGGAGGTCTGCTGGGTCAGACAGACAACAGTCCAGAAATCATCCAGAGAGCCATCAACAACCTGAAAGAGATGAACACATATGATACCAAAACCTCTCCTGACAGAAGCATCAACATCTTCCACTGTCTGACGGAGATGAACGACCACTCGGTACATCAGGACATCCAAGAGTTCCTGAAGTCAGAGAACAGATCAAAGAAGGAACTCTCTGTGATCCACTGCTCAGCTCTGGCCTACATGCTGCAGATGTCAGAGGAGGTTCTGGATGAGTTGGACCTGAACAAGTACAACACATTAGACGAGGGACGATGGAGACTGATTCCAGCTGTGAGGAACTGCAGAAAAGCTGTGTAAGTCCAGATGTGATTAACTTTATAGATCAGTGTAGATTAGTAGTTTAGTTCTTCAAATATACACACTATGAATTATTCTTAAAATATAATATTCTTATAAATGTTCCACGTGTTTATTACATAAATATGTATTTGTATTTTGTCACAGATGTTCTTGAGCTGTTTCAAATGTTGAGTTCAAAATGTTTCAGTAGTTTGTGTTTCTAGCTGTCAAGTTAATGAACACTTATTCTATTTATTTCTAATAATTGTTACATTTGACAGTTTTTTCTTATTTATGTTTTTGGGTGATGGAGACGACATGTGAACCTGGTAAAACAAATGAAAAAAACAAAAGATCAGCTGTCTGGTGGAGCGCTGGGTCTAACCGGTGTAACGGCAGCAACAGAACGTTTGCTGATCCGGCGGGGAGTCGGGGCGGTCCTGGGATCAGAGTCCTGGTGCTGGGGTTTGCTTTCAATAGGCCTTGCACCACATTACACCTTACCTCGTGTGTTTTTGGGCTCATCTCTTTCGTTGGCTTCAAATCCAAACTGTTGCCATGTTGCTGTAGTTTTAGTTTTCTTTGAGACCAGCTCTGCCATGTCTCGTCTCATCACCCCAAAAAACACATGAACTTCCTAGTAAACAAACCTCTTCTTGTTTATACACCAACATTATATCATAATATTACGTTAATCACGTTGTCATATTGCTTATTAGTAATGCAATACAGGCTGGATTTAGCACTGTGACTCTGTCGGCACAGGTTGTTGATGTCGGCTACTTTTTAATTTGCCAGAACGTGTCGTTAGCATAAAATCAAACCGGTTTAAGCTCGTACACCGGACCGGACCGGCAAAACCGAAAATCGACCCAACTCTAGCATTAGCCACCGTAAACTACTGGTCATACGAGACAAAGATAGTCGTTGTAAAACCCCTGAGTGTGTTGAATCGAGCAATGGTGCATTTTATTGCTAATGAATTCAAGTTGTGTTCCATCATCTTGTTTTGAAGTCTTTCCTTTTATTCTGTTACTCACAGAAGGAAACTCTGGTGTTTCTCTCTCTTGTTGCTGTAGAGAAGAGTAGTAACAGGAAATACACAGCTTCCACCAATAACAGCAGTCTGATGAATATATAACAGCAGAATGGTAGAATTCAGACTTTTTAAGAGATCTTATACAAACCAAAGATCAGTGTTATGTTTTTAATGCTGATACACTGATATCATCTTTCTGATGTCATTATGTTGTAAATAATGCAACCTCATTGGTTCATTCATTGTGTTTGTGAGCTGAATACGTTTGATGCTCAGAAAAGAGTGTTAATGACAAAACGCCATGCAGTCATCAAAATATCTAGTTATATGAATGTTTAATTATGTACAGGTCTAATATTATCACGCGATTTGTTTAATTTTCCCATTTATGGACGTGAACCTGAAAGCAGCAGGTAGCTAGCAAAGAGAGGTCATCTTTATCAACTGTATTATTATTACTTATTCACTGAGTTTTAAAAATGCTTTTCTAATCAAGAAGGCCTCATGCTAACTTTGTGGAGACAGACCTGGGATCAGATCACACTGACAGACTGGACATTAGGGAAGCCTCAATGTAACTACATGTTCTCTCTCTTCATCTGCAAGATTAAAGAAAAACAAAGATTAAAAGTCTGCAGGTTTGAGAGAGAGTGATGAGAATTATTGTTTCATGTCAAACAGTGAGATAAGATTAGCTGAACCACTGATGTGAGGAGTAAATGTTGATTAAAGAAGTTTATATCAAACTGTTTAGTCATCAAATGCATGAAGTAAATATAAACTGTCCTCTTTCATAATAATGTATTTTGTAATTTTTGTGTCATCACAGACTTTCTGACTGTAGACTCTCAGATACTCACTGTGAAGTTGTGGCCTCAGCTCTGAAGTCCAACCCCTCCCATCTGAGAGAGCTGGACCTGAGGCTAAACGACCTGTATGATTCAGGAGTGAAACCGCTTTTCGCTGGACTGAAGAGTCCAAACTGTAGACTGGAGACTCTGAGGTCAGTTCACTGACTGTAGTTTATGTAGTTTGTACACACACTCTCTACACACTGGCTCTGCTCCAGATGGCTCTAGAGAGGGACATTCACGTTTTCACGTCGGCCACCGTAGCTCTCCAACAGGCTTGGCACACAGGAGAGGCTTCAGTTGGTTGTAATCTCCTCACCTCACCACTAGATACCTCCAGATCCTACACACTGGACCTTTAACCACAGACCTTATTTCAGGCATCTAACTAAAAACCCATTGACTTCCAGACGAGGGAACAGGAAGTGCTAAAATGCTAATTCATTTCTGGGTTTTAGGACTCATTCCTGTAGCGCTCTATTTGAACATGTCTAAAGGTGCAGCACTCTTCAACAAACACGTATTGCACCAACTTAAAGGCACACAAGTGATGATTATGAACGACACCATCTAATCAGAGGTCTCTATGGTTCTAAGTTATTCCCACGTTCTTTTTGACAGCAGATCTAACTGTGATCTGTTTTCATGTCAGCATTGTCTAATTATTTGAAGCAAAAACCAAATAAATATTCTGCATCAGAAACATCTTTGCAGGTTCATATTTTGTTCAAGTCTATCTGAATACAATACTCACATGTTCATATGTACATTCAAAGAGTTATTGATGTCTGTCATCATTCCTTCTGTCTGTGAAGCAACCCCCGTATAACCTGAGTGTTACGAGATGAGGACTAAATCCACAGTCTTGTTCTGTGTAAAATGACCTGTAAAGTTGATCTTAAACTAATCAGAGGCTTCAGCAGTCTGAGTTAGATGTATTAGGGCTGGGTGACTTGGAGAAAATCAAATATCATAATATTTTTTTGTGTAAATGACCAATAATAGAACAGCTAGAACAGTCTGGTAAGTTCAGAGAATGACATCACTTTACTGTAATGTAGCCTTTAAAACCAGGAAGAGATGACACTTACAACACAACACGATATTACTAGGGCTGTCAATCCATTCAAATATTTAATCACAATTAATCGCAAATTATTCACAATTTTTGTATCTGTTCTAAATGAACCTTAAAGGGAGATCTGTCAAGTATTTAATATTCTTATCAACATGGGAGTGGACTAATATGATTTATGTAAATGTATGTATATATTTATTATTGTAAATCAATTAACAACACAAAACAATGACAGATATTGTCCAGAAACCCTCACAGGTACTGCATTTAGCATAAAACAATATGCTCCAATCATAACATGGCAAACTGCAGCCCATCAGGCAACAACAGCTGTCAGTGTGTCAGTGTGCTGACTTGACTATGACTTGCCCCAAACTGCATGTTATTATCATAAAGTGGGCATGTCTGTAAAGGGGAGACTCGTGGGTACCCATAGAACCCATTTACATTCACATATCTGGAGGTCAGAGGTCAAAGGGCCCCTTTGAAGATGCCCATGACAGTTTTTCCTCGCCAAACTTTAGAGTAAGTTTGGAGCGTTATTTAACCTCCTTCCCGACGAGCTAGTTTTACATGGTTGGAACTCAAAGAGGGAATTTGGTACTAAACAGTGTGTAACTTTGATTTGTCGACTCAGACTGCTGAATCTTCATATTAGTTTCACTTGAACTTGTGAAGTCATTTCTTACAGTGTAGTTGTGTTATGAAGGGACCACTTCACAGGAGGAATGATTACTGCCACCAATAACTCTTTTAATGTACATATGACATGTGGCTGTTGTTTACAGACACACTTGAACAAATGTGGACCTTTCCTGTAAATGACATAAACCTGCTAGGCTAGCAGATACAGTGAGAAGAAGGCCATGTAATAAATGAAGTAATGAAGTCCAACAAGTCTGATTTGATATTGATCCTCTAATTCCAGACTTGACTGAGATCAGCAGCATGTTATTGATGTGTGTTGACATGAACAGGTGTATGAATGTTGTGGTGACATTTGGATGATGTCTGTAGAAGGCTGACATTATGATGATCCACAATAACACAATGACAAAGTCACTCTACTCATTTTAGGGAAAAGATCATTGATTAGGACATAGTGATGTTGAGCTACACATTTAAAACCTGAACACATCTGACTGGATTATAAAGTGATTTTTATCTTCATCATTTATTCTTTATTCAGATTGAGGCGCTGCAGGTTGTCAGAGATCAGCTGTGCTTCTCTGGCCTCAGCTCTGAAGTCCAACCCCTCCCATCTGAGAGAGCTGGATCTGAGCTCCAACGACCTGGAGGATTCAGGAGTGAAGGTCCTGTGTGGTTTTCTGGAGAGTCCACACTGTAGACTGGAGACTCTGAGGTCAGTTCACTGACTCTCTGTTACTATTAGAGATCTTATATGTTGAATTAACAATTGAACCTGATTTATGTACAAACATAACTTACATCCATAAAGTTGTTAATGTCCTTTTCTTCATATTTTCATGTTTCTTGAACTAAATCTAGTCTGCAGTCACAAAAGACTTGTGTTTCTTAAAGAAAGTGTAGAAAATGTCCACTGTTAGTTGTTAAAGTAAATGAATGTTTATCATTGTTGGTAAATGGTCACATCTGGATACAGAAGATCCTCTCAACTAATATTCAGGGTTCCTACGCAGTATGGAGAAGTATGGAATTTGATTTTAGTAATTTCCAGGTCTGGATGAGTATGGAAAAAAGAAAAGAGAGAATGGAAAAACATGTCTGTTTCCAGACTGTTGCCCCTATTCTGCTTTCTAAGATATCAAATTCAGAATTTCTAAAAATAAATAGATCATACAAGCAGAGTGTTTTTCATGGTGTTTAGAGCAGCCGGTGCAGCCACAATGTTTACTACTGTGTGAGAGAGCGCGGGCCAGAGAGAGCTTGATGTCGTTGAAAGCAGCACAGGAAGTAGGCTCTGACTGAACGCACACTCCTACAGAGCTGCCTCTACGCCTGAACGTCACAGCCAGGGCCGGCGCCTCCATAGAGGCCAACTAGGCAACCGCCTAGGGCGGCACTTTGGCAGCCAAATATGGGCCAACTATTCATCATGAGCAACATAACAATAATAATATAATAATAAAAAGTAACCGGTAACTGCAGGCAGACGGCACAGAGCAGAACGCTGCCTGTCAGACTGGGACAATCTAATACTTTACATATTGAGGGGGGGGACGAGCGGCCCCTCCTAATTTGGACTGATCCTCGTTCTGGCTGAAATCTGATTGGCTCAGTCATTTACATCATGAACGTGATGAACTGTGACCAGTGTTCCAGCTGGCCGGTCTGGTTTTGATTCAGTGATGACGTGCTGATACAAACTGAGGAGGTGTCATCCACGATGAAGAGTCTTGAAGGTCTTCATCATCATCATCACATTCTCTTTATACCACTAAAACTCTATTAGTGGTAAAATTACTAACCCACAATGTTTCGTCTCGCGCCCTCCGGCCGCTCACATAAGACACCTCTCCGTCTCAAAGTCCTGGGATGGGTTTGTGTCCCAGTCTGTCCCTGGTGCTAATAGAGGGGCGGCATCATTGTGATTCACCTAGAGCAGGATGTTTGACAGCAGAACGTCGTCCAGCTTTCTCTGTAGGACTGTAGACTGAACGACCACGATGAGTAAAGTGTTCTGAGGGCTGGCTTGATGATCCCAAACACAAAGCCTGGTTGGTTAACAATTCCAAATGGGGAAAAGAGAGCTGGATGCAAACTTTGAGGAAAATGGTTTGACATCTCAACCATGGTGGGGGGGGGGGGGGCTGTAGTCTTGTAACAGCGTCCTCTGAACCCCGAGTCACAAAGTCAAATATGGTCTGAAAAATCTACAGAGAAGTCTGGAAAAGTCTGGAATGTAAAATGTAAAATGTGTAGGAACCCTGAATATTTGTTCTGAATTGATCAAGTTTACTTCATGAAGTAGAAATATTTCTCTGGTTTCTGATTGTTTCAACATGTTCCACAAATAATGTCTGATCATCGATATTGATCCTTCAGCACACACACATAGATGAACACAGAGATCAGCAGCATGTTATTGATGTGTGTTGACATGAACAGGTGTATGAATGTTGTGGTGACATTTGGATGATGTCTGTAGAAGGCTGACATTATGATGATCCACAATAACACAATGACAAAGTCACTCTACTCATTTTAGGGAAAAGATCATTGATTAGGACATAGTGATGTTGAGCTACACATTTAAAACCTGAACACATCTGACTGGATTATAAAGTGATTTTTATCTTCATCATTTATTCTTTATTCAGATTGATGGACTGCAGTTTGTCAGAGATCAGCTGTGCTTCTCTGGCCTCAGCTCTGAAGTCCAACCCCTCCCATCTGAGAGAGCTGGATCTGAGCTACAACAACCTGAAGGATTCAGATGTGAAGCAGCTGTCTGATCTTGTGGAGAGTCCACACTGTAGACTGGAGACTCTGAGGTCAGTAGACCGTCGGAGTCGGTCCATGCTGGTTTCAGCAGTATTGTTGTGATGTGTTTCCTCCGTTAAGCTGTGAGAGGAGAACAGTGACACAGAGAGAGAGAGAGAACAGTCAACCAATCAGATCAGCCAGAAGCTTGTTGTGATCATGTGTTTGAGTCGATGTGAAGAAGATGTTGTTGTTGTGTTCATGTCTCCAGGAAATAAAGCTGGATTACAGCTGACAGCATCACATCATGTATAGAGACAGTGGTCCTCATCCATCAAACTGTCGTACCATCAAATCTGATCAGAAAGTGTGTGTTCTCTCATTGAGAGATAGAACCATCATAGAACCATGGTTACATTTAGTAACCATGTGGTCTTTATACAGACCAGAACCTCTGCTGAAGTCCAGTAATCACAGCTGAGGTTTTACTGTTCAGTCTGTGTATGAACATGTAGGACCTTTAAAGAGGACCTATCAGGCTGATGTTCAGGTTCATACTTGTATTTTGGGTTTCTACTAGAACATGTTTACATGCTTTAATGTTCAAAAAACACTTTACTTTTCTTCTAGCGGCTGTGCTGCAGCACCTCTTTACACCCTCTGTCTGAAACGCTCTGTTTGATCTCCTTGTCCAAAAAGACTCCATATTTAGTCGGGCTGTCAAAGTTAACGCAATAATAACGAGTTAACGCTAGTTCGTTTTAACACCACTAATTACTTTAACGCAACTTGTGATTTTTAGGTTGTAAAATGTGCGATTAATTTGAGATTAATCACGATTAACTATGGACAATCATGCGATTAATCACGACTAAATATTTGAATGGATTGACAGCCCTAATATTTACATATTTGTCATGTAATATTTAAAAGTAGATGAAACATTGAAATGTGACTGAAACCAACCTAGCAGCAGTAAATCCATCATTAAAGTGAGCAGTGAAAAGCTCTCTGTTTCTGCAGTAATGATGCTCTCAGGACTCTCAGCAGTTTATTTCCACTGTGTGGATCATAAGATAATATTACACAGAGACAAAGAATTTGAACACATAATCCAGGCTAAAAGCAACACAGTTTAAACTGACACATGCAGAAAGGTCACCGACTGTGTGAATGTGTAAATGAACAGACTTGTAATATCACTGCCCCGTCTAGAGCACCAGAGATCTGACTAGAACTACTTTGTGTACTCTGCTGAGTTAATGTGATCACATGTATTGTTATGACCTGTATGACAATAATGTAGCCTTCTTCTCTCAGCTGCAAACCCAGCGGTGTGAAACGGACATAAATGACATTTATATAACCACAATAACACAAAATCAGTACATGATCTCTTATCATATATTCATATATGATATTCATATAGTCACTCATCTGAATCAGCTTCTTGAGCCGTATGTTGCTGTGAGACACGTCAGAGTCGTGCTCCTACAGTCCCTCAGACTGAATGTGTTGCCTTGGTTAGTTTGCTACCAATACTTTTATGTATGCTGTGGGTGATTAGAAGAAGTGAAAGTAAGCCTGCTTACCGCTGTGAATTATGTTTATAGATTTATTATTTACCTTCTCCTAAGTCTGTTTCACACCGCCGGGGTTGGAGCTGAAAGAATAAGACTAAAGTATTATAATTCCTCCAGGAGATGAATAAAGTATCTTCTATTCTATTCTATAAGAACACATCTAATCAACACATTGATTTAATGGAACACACGTGTAATTAGTTCTAGTCAGATCTATCGTGATATTAAAAGTCTGTTTATTTACACATTCACATAGTCAGTGATTTTTTTGTCAGCTGTCCTTCCTGCATCTGGCAGTTTAAACTGTGTTAATTTTAGTCTGGATTATGTGTTTAACTTTTCTAATATGCGTTTGTAAAGTATGCCGCTCTGCTGACCGTAGACTGGTCCATGTCTGTGATTGGTCATGTGCTACAAACCCCGCCCCTTCTATGTGAACGCGCTCATAGCCAGACTGAGAAACCCTGGGTTGACTTACCAAGTTGATAACAGCTGTCGTAGGACCGCTTAGCGGGATCTTGGTTGAGGGGTTAGTTAAACCAGATAAGGTGAAGATACCCTGGGTGTGTTGGACTGGCTTCGTAGTACAGGCCTCTGGTCTGGGAGCTCTGAGCTCAGTGTGTTCACTCCAATACGTTAACATGAGAGCTGAAAGGAAGCTGGCTACGCTACACAGACTGAAGTCCCTTCTGCTCTTTATACTGGATGCTGACTGACAGCTGATGAAGGGAGTCTCTGTAAACACTGATGGATGACTTCTGTTGTCTTCTTCTTCTCTCATCAGATGGGAGGGGTATTGATCTCTAACCACCATCATCCCTGTGTGTTCCTCTGGACCTGACAGAGTATCATCAGTGTATCTGGACTCTGTCCTTCTGCACAGTCTCTGCAGACACACTGAGACTCCTCCACTCCTTCTGCTCCACACTCAACCACCTCCTCCACCTGGACCTGGGTTTCACTTTGTCTTCATTCATTCATATATTCTGAACCCAAAGTGCCTCTGCAGATCAGTTCTGTTTATGACAACAGAACTGTAGATTAACACATTTAAATAGATGTTTCTGCTTTGCTTTCTGTTGCAGCTCCACCCTGTGGAACGATGGAGTTCTGCAGTTAATTTCCACATACTACTAAATATATATATACCATATACAATATATATACCAATACCAGCCTTTTTTCATATTATAACATTATGCTTGTAACAAACAGAAAGAAGTAGATAAAACCTGAACCTGAGGCTTCAGTTTCTCAACTAACTACAAACAGATTATGTCTGGATTTTGGTGGAAAGTCAGCTCCTTAATATTGTCTTTTGTATGTGATGTTTGATGTAAAACAAAAAAATATATATATTTTTTTAGTTTATTACAGAGGTACACACGTGGACAAAATTGTTGGTACCCTTCCGTTAAAGAAAGAAAAACCCACAATGGTCACTGAAATAACTTGAAACTGACAAAAGTAATAATAAATAAAAATTTACTGAAAATGAACTAATGAAAATCAGACATTGCTTTTGAATTGTGGTTCAACAGAATCATTTTAAAAAACAAACTAATGAAACTGGCCTGGACAAAAATGATGGTACCCTTAACTTAATATTTTGTTGCACAACCTTTTGAGGCAATCACTGCAATCAAGCGATTTCTGTAACTCTCAATGAGACTTCTGCACCTGTCGACAGGTATTTTGGCCCACAGCAAACTGCTCCAGCTGTCTCAGGTTTGAAGGGTGCCTTCTCCAGACTGCATGTTTCAGCTCCTTCTACAGATGTTCAATAGGATTTAGATCAGGGCTCATAGAAGGCCACTTCAGAATAGTCCAATGTTTTGTTCTTAGTCATTCTTGGGTGTTTTTAGCTGTGTTTTGGGTCATTATCCTGTTTGAGGACCCATGACCTGCAACTGAGACCAAGCTTTCTGACACTGGGCAGCACATTTCGCTCCAGAATGCCTTGATAGTCTTGAGATTTCATTGTACCCTGCACAGATTCAAGACACCCTGTGCCAGATGCAGCAAAGCAGCCCCAGAACATAACCGAGCCTCCTCCATGTTTCACATTAGGTACAGTGTTCTTTTCTTTGAATGCTTCATTTTTGCGTCTGTGAACATAGAGCTGATGTGACTTGCCAAAAAGCTCCAGTTTTGTCTCATCTGTCCAAAGGACATTCTCCCAGAAGCTTTGTGGCTTGTCAATATGCATTTTGGCAAATTCCAGTCTCGCTTTTTTATGATTTGCGTCCTCCTCGGTCGTCTTCCATTAAGTCCACTTTGGCTCAAACAGCGACGGATGGTGCGATCTGACACTGATGTACCTTGACCTTGGAGTTCACCTCTAATCTCTTTGGAAGTTGTTCTGGGCTCTTTGGTTACCATTCGTATTATCCGTCTCTTCAATTTGCCATCAATTTTCCTCTTGCGGCTACGTCCAGGGAGGTTGGCTACAGTCCCATGGACCTTAAACTTCTGAATAATATGTGCAACTGTAGTCACAGGAACATCAAGCTGCTTGGAGATGGTCTTATAGCCTTTACCTTTAACATGAAGGTCTATAATTGTCCTTCTAATCTCCTGAGACAACTCTCTCCTTAGCTTTCTGTGGTCCATGTTCAGTGTGGTACACACCATGATACCAACCAGCACAGTGACTACTTTTCACCCTTTAAATAGGCAGACTGACTGATTACAAGTTTGAAGATACCTGTGATGCTAATTACAGGACACACCTTAGTTTAACATGTCCCTATGGTCAAATTATTTTACATCTTTTCTAGAGGTACCATCATTTTTGTCCTGGCCAGTTTCATTAGTTTGTTTTTTAAAATGATTCTGTTGAACCACAATTCAAAAGCAATGTCTGATTTTCATTTATTCATTTTCAGTGAATTTTTATTTATTATTACTTTTGTCAGTTTCAAGTTATTTCAGTGACCATTGTGGGTTTTTCTTTCTTTAATGGAAGGGTACCAACAATTCTGTCCACGTGTATATGTGTCACCCTGCTAGTTTTCACATAACATGGCTCAACACAGACACATGAAGTCAACCTGTGGAGCTTTTCCCTTCAGAAATCAATGTTGAGTCGCCGTTATCACCACCGTGTTCTGTAGCTCCTGGTGGAATGTTGTTAAAAAATTAAATGTAATCATAATTTACTTTATTTAAAATGATGAAAAATGCAATCTATAGAGTGAATGAAGAGAGGGAGCTCCGTTAGTGAAAGCAAAGCAGTGAATCGGAGAAATAAACATTATTTTCTGATTGTTTCACGGCTTTAACGTTCTAAAGCACCAATAAACACGCCTCCGCACAACCCTGCAGGAAGGTGCCTTATTGCCGGATTTTTAACGAATGCAGCTGAAGGTCAGGCTTCATCTTGTCCTCTCTGCACGGCGTGTGCCACACATTATTTTTTTCCCAGTGTTGGGCCTCGTCCCGCCCTACTGTGCTGTGATTGGCTAGTATTCGTTGCCTCTGCCTCGACTGTTCGGCTCATTTTGCACACGGGAGAAGTCTTTGCCTTCAGGGCTTTCTGCCAGAAAGGGTTTATTTGAACCCAAACCATTATCTTTTCCTAAACCTAACCAAGTAGAGTTGCTGCCTAAACCTGAAGAGGTTTCTGACAGAGGCAAACTTCTCCCATGTGCACTCAATTCAAACAGTTTAGCATTTAAATGGAATTAGCAAGCTAACTAGCCAGCCACTACATTAGTCAAATTTGAACAACACACACACTTGTCACAGTGTAGGAAAGCTCATCACCATTTGAGTGACAACTTTGTTTTGCTCATTTTCTGTTACCAGTGTAGCATGAAAGCATGGTGGAATTAGCTAGCTAGCTAACTAGCCAGCCGCTAAATGAGTAAACATGAACAACTTCATGGCTTCGTCCACACACTCTTGTCCATCTTGTCACAGCATAAGAAAGCACATTGCTATTGCCAGATAATTCGCCAATCATAGCACTGTGTAGTACTAGCCAATCACAACACGAGGGCGTGACAGAGCGGCAGTATTTGACGACCTGAACGGGCGTCACACCCTGCACGCTGTTATTAGTTTTACATGGTCAGCCATATTGTTTTGTAGTCCATGCAGCTTCAGTCACTATTCTGAGACAAGAAGCCATCTTGTCTTTGTACATGACGTACATGAAGCAGGAAGAGTTGAAAACATCACATCTGCATTGAGCGATGAGGAGACGGTAACCTTCTGGCTCAGGCCCCTGCTTGAAAATGACATTCCCAAAATGAAGAGAATATCTCTGCAACTACATATGAATAATCTTGGTATGATAAGAAAGGCAACACTTGGGAGATTTCTGCAAAGGTGTAAGCTTCTGTATATACTGTATGTTACTGGCTATTTGCAAATAAAGAAAGATTTAATCTCCGAGTTTTTTAGAGTGAATATCCCTTTGGAATGATGCAGTTGCAGAACATTACCTCTAGCAAACCATATCACAACATCTGAACATTACCTGTGCACACATTGATGCTAATAAAGTAAAGAGTGAATAAAGAGCTAATGGAACAATGGCCAAGCGTCAGGGAGAAGAAAACACTGTTAAGTATGCATGATTGTTTCAAATATAAATAATACATAATAGCCTACAGAGATTTCTATTAAGTGACATTTTTCAACATACTATACTATGACTTTTTTTCAAAATACTATATATACTAGGACTTTATTTAATTTTTTCCGACATACTATAAAAGGAGCCACTGGTTGGATTCAATCTCACTGTGGTAAGGACTCATCCTTGGTACATGGGACGCCTGCTCTACCAGGTGAGCTAACACAACATACCATACCATAATAGGAATTTATTTTTATTTTTTCATCATACTATACTATGACTGTTTTTGACATATTATACTATGATTTTTTTATTTTTTAAACATACTATACTGTGACTTTTTTTTTTTTTTTTTCTTAACGATTTTTGTCTTTTTGTCTTCATGAGTTAGTAAAAGGGAGAGAGAGAGGACGATATACAGAAAAGAGGCCACAGGTCGGATTCGAACCTGCTGCAATGAGGACTCAACCTGAGTATTCGGGGAATCTGTTCTTCCAGGTGAGCTAACACAATTTACTATACTATAACTTTTTTTAAATTTTCCGACACACTATGACTTTTTTTCGACATAATATACTATTATATTTTTTCGACATACTATAATATGACTTAAAATGGCGGACCCTCCACGCGAGGGCGCAAACGGAGTGGTAGTGTGTAGGGAGAATTACAATGAAACTCGTGAGCTGGTGTTTATGTGACAGGGTCAAAAATGACTTATGCATGATTTATGTTTTATGGTTGTTTTTATTGTATTTTGCATGTTTTATGGTTGATTTTATTGTATTTTGCATGTTTTATGGTTTTTATTCTATTGTGTGTTTTATCCCTGCATGTTGGTTGTTTTGATTGCTTTTAGTACGTAAATTGAAGTGTTTTTTAGAAGTCATGAACTGGAATGAGACCCATGGACAGCCACACCCCCAATCAAAGACTGATTAGGAGAGGAGCGGCAGGTGTGGCGGAGAGCCTGCAATTAGCAGGATGCAGCACAGGTGGAGAGGACACAAAAGGAGAGAACGGCTCGCAGCAGAAGAGAAGATCTTCAGTCAGAGACAGTCCAGAGACAGCAGTGCAGCAGAAAAGCCCTCCTGCTACTACCTACCAGCCCAGCGACCTGAGAGTCCTGTGAGACTACATGCAGCAGACCAGTGACCTGAGAGTCCTGTGAGACTACATGCAGCAGACCGTGTCCGCCAACGCAGATTCACTCAAAAAAACGTAAGTACCCTTTTGGTACATTTACGTGGCGGACACACTGAAAACAGACCAGGATAGCTTTTATCTGGAGTTGTGATAGCAAAGTAGTGGAGAACACACTACTGGTCCTGGTCTCTTGTTATTTCACAGTTTCGGACGGTGCTGGAGAGACGGCCGAGACGGGCAGACGGCTGTTGGAGTACGGGAGGAGCTAAGACGCGGACACGAGGAGGATCGCTGGATTGGATTGGACTAGATTGGACTGAACTGGATTAAAGAGCCGGATTGGACTAAATTGGACTGGACTTTTTAACCTTGTTGCTAGTAACATTTTATTCCTTTTAGCTTTTAGATTAATCATTCATTTTTAGACCCATGCTATTTTAATTGCAATAAATCTGGTTTTAATTTGATTTAAACTTCTGCCTGTGTTTTTAACTCTGCTCACCTGAGGTAAAAGAACCTGAATTTATCAGAGTCCTAGGCTCCAAGTATTTCCTAGGTGGCGTTGTCGGCTCTAAGCAAAAAACATTAATTGTAAAAATCTAACTGGTACTTTAAGTTGCGGCCTTGCCATTGGCTGTTGGGCCCGGGCCACATTTACAACTCGTGAAGTCCTGTACACAAGATATAATCTATAATACATATATAATATGCTTGATGTTCAAGTGGTTAAAGCCGTGAGAACTCCACTGCGAAGCAACGGCAACATTAACTAACAAGATAACAAGTGGGTAACATAAGGGAGGAGTTTCTAAGGCTTTTATTTTGTAGTACCTGCAGGTGCACTGTGGGTAACATAACGTAGGGGTTAATTAGGCTGTATTCGAAACCGCATACTGCATACTACTGAGGAGCGCAGTATGCAGTATACAGTACATACTGCATACTGCGTTCCTCAGTAGTATGCAGTATGTGACAGTTAAAGTGATGTATTTAGCAGTATGCTAGACGAGGCTTAAGCCTTAAAACCAGCTCTTAAAGCACAGGACAAAAAAACAAACTTGTACCACTATTACAATATTATCAAAAAATACAACTTTGATTTTGTTGTTTATGTTATGCTTGTTTACTTTATAAGATACTGCAGGTTTAAACTATTTATTCTGACAGCTCATAAAGAAGTCCGACAAACAGGATCATCAACGAGGAGAGATGGGAAATATAAAACATTCATCCACAACATTTACTTTACTCAAACTGCTTTTTCAGTTGCAGCAAAAGGACTGATCTCCCTCCAGATATTAGAGAAATGTTAAAAAAGTGTCATGTTGTCTCATCAGGAATCTCTCTGCCCCGTCAGAAGCTGCTCTTTCCCTCGCCACTCTGCTGCTCTGCAGCCGCTCTGTGAGCGTCACTGGCCGGCTCTCCAGCGAGCTACGCCCGCGGGCGATTGTGGAACTTTTTCACTCGAAAAAAGGCAAATAAACACAGGTTCCTGTTAATTTATAATGGACATCTGTGTTGTGATATTTAAACAAACTATCCGTCAACAAGGAAATAAAAGCCTCTTGTCTACGAGACCGGAGTGAGCTCCAGCAGCTCATAGCGGTCTCTGAGCGTGACTACCCGGCTTGCTGGCAGCGACCCGGGCAGGCGCTCACTGGCTGTCACGGTATTCTGTGGAGCTTCTAAACTCCGACAACGGTGGAACAAATGTTCGATTCGCCATCTAACTTCGTAAAACTGCCGATACTAATAATCTACACAGTTGATTTCTCGCCTCAAAAACTTTCAGAAGTGAATTTAGTGTTGAAATGGCTACAAAAAACGTAAAAAACGAGCAGCTTTTGGCTGCTGTTTTTGTACCCGTAGCCTGTGCTGTTCCGGCGCTTTGCATTGTGGGATACAGTAGGCGAGATAGACTGGTCCGATGCATACTGGAGAATTTTTCCAAATCAGTACGTCATCCGGGTATTTTTGGCATACTGTAGATTTTGCTTTTGTTCGCATACTGCATACTACATACTACATTTTGGCCAAATCAGTACGTACTACTAGTATAGTATGCGGTTTCGAATACAGCCCGTGTATGTGAAGGGAGCGTCACAGGGAAGTCTCGCGTGAATACGTGAGATAATGAGAATCTCTGTGTACTAGTTAGAAGTAAAATAAACTGTGTAGCGATGTCAACCTAAAGCATTATTTTACATTTTGCAGAACATCCTAAATAAATGTGTAGCACCAGACTGAGCCTGTGGGACATCATTCTGTGCACCGCTACAATAACTTCTTCATATTTGTCTAATATAGTTTACTCTTCCTTTGTAAAATGTTCCGCTGTGCCTGCAGATTTGGAAACCGCAACACACATCACAATGGCTTTGTCATAAATAGCTGTATTTACTATAATATAAATAAAACAATTGGTCCCTGGAATTGTTGGTTTAAAAGTCAGTTTCCCTCTAACGAGAGTCACAGGGGTAAAAAGTGTATTTCTTTCTTTCTTTATTTTATTTTTTAGAGTGTGACCAGCACCCCCCAGAAGGTGGTACCCTAGGCAACCGCCTATAAGGCCTATGCCTTAAACCATTGTAGGGGATTTTAATATCCATGTTGATGACCCATCAAACCATTATGCCACTGAATTCCTAAACATTACTGATTCTTTCAACCTGGTGCAGCACGTCTCTGGTTCAACTCATAACCGAGAACACGCCCTTGACCTCGTCTTTACTCTGGGCCTGAATATAAACTCCCTCTCATTGATAGAGCTCGTCTCTGACCATAAAGTTAATCTATTGTACTCCTGTCTCCAGGCATAAGCAGTCTGTCCATGACCTTTTATGGTATACTATACTATGACTTTTTCATGACATTTGTTATGACATACCATGATACTACATGCTATGACTTTTTTGTGAGTTTTTCATGACATAATACACTTTGACTTTTTTGTCATATATTTTTTTTAACTCAAAATAATTCAGATATATACACATACACAACTTATTCTAAACACACTCATTTGCATATTCCGGAAAGAACTTGGCTGTGATGCCCTTATAACATCATAATGACAACATTCCAACACTCCTTAGAAGCTCAGGACACAGACACAGTGACACATTTAGACACACTCAGACACATCTTGTTGCTCTGAGAGTTGTGCTGTTAGAAACGTCTTAGAAACTTTATCATTGACAGCCTCAGCAGAGGACACTAACTCTCTCTCTTCTCCAGCTCTTGGAACAAGTTGAGGTAAGTGAAAAATCCAGTCACTCACGTTAATATGACTTATTTAGGAGTAAGCACTAATTCAGACTTAATACCTGGAAATACTTAAAAAAAAATACAATTTCCATTTGTTCCGCTGTGTTTTTCTGATTCGTAGAGCTCCGTCAGAAATGAGTTCAGCGCCTGCAATGAATAGGACTAGGAAGACTAGGAGGCTTCAAAGGAGGACCTGTCCTTACACAAAGACTGACTGGCAGCACAGGACAAAGGTCTCAGAAGATGAATACCCAGACACCTCTCTGCACGATGCCCTTGTGAGACTATTGAAGAGGACAGCCAGAGAAGACGAAGCAGGACTGTCCTCTTCAGTGGACGTTCACAGAGGTAAGCTGATCATGTGAAACTGCTGTTGGGAGTGTATACCATCATCATCTACTGAACACCAGGTTCACACAGAGGTGGAAGTTGATATATAGATAGATAGATAGATAGATAGATAGAATACACTATAAATATGCCAGACTACTACAACTAGCTTAGAAAATATAAAATATGAACATAGAATAACAATATCATACTATAAACAATAGCAAAGTGTGAAAAGAAATGACGAGCTATTCCTTTAAAGGTCCCATAACGGCTCATTTTCAGGTTCATACTTGTATTTTGTGTTTCTAATAGACCATGTTTACATGCTGTAATGTTAAAAAAAAACTTTATTTTTCTCATACTGTCTGCCTGAATATGCCTGTATATTGAGCGTTTTGATAGTTTAACAGTATTTATATAGCACTTAAACCTGCTTTATAATATAAAAGACCTAAAAATCTCACTTTTTTACTATATGGGACCTTTAACTGAGATGCAGCAGAGCAGAAAAGACTCATATTTGTCATATTGGAAGTCACAGAATGACGGTCTGTGTTGTCATTTAGTTTGGAGGACTTATCGTCCATGTTAGGTCCTGTGACTGTCAACAAGCTGATGTTCCTCTGTTTTTTTTCTCATCTGTAGAAAACCTCATCTCATCTGCAGAGGACGACAGACGACTGACAGAGACGAAGGACAACAAACTGAACACCGCACAAAATGTGCCCGCACATGTGCAAAGAGGTCAGTAGATAGTGATACATGTCGAGTTTGGCTTTATGTTAAGTGTAAGCACTAATTCAGAGTTAATACCTTGAAATACATTTTTAAAAATTACAATTTCAATTTGTTCCACTGTGTTTTTCTAATTCGTAGAGCTCCCTAGCACGTCAGAACCAAGTTCAACGCCTGCAATGGATAGGACTAGGACGACTAGGAGGCTTAAAAGAAGGACCTGTCCTTACACAAAGACTGACTGGCAGCACAGGACAAGGGTCTCTGAAGGTGAACACCCATACACCTCTCTGCACGATGAGCTTGTGAGACTATTGAAGAGGACAGCCAGAGAAGACGAAGCAGGACCGTCCTCTTCAGTGGACGTTCACAGAGGTAAGCTGATCATGTGAAACTTCTGTTGGGATCATTATCTACTGAACACCAGGTTCACACAGAGGTGGAAGTTGATATATAGATAGATAGATAGATAGATAGATGGACAGATAGATAGATAGATAGGTAGATAGATAGATAGATAGATAGATAGACAGATAGACAGACAGACAGACAGACAGACAGATAGATAGATAGATAGATATAATGAATATGTTAGAATACACTATAAATATGCCAGACTACTACAACTAGCTTAGAAAATATAAAATATGAACATAGAATAACAATATCATACTATAAACAATAGCAAAGTGGGAAAAGAAATGATGAGCTATTACTTTAAAGGTCCCATATTGTAGAAAGTGAGATTTTCAGGTCTTTTACATTATAAAGCAGGTTTAAGTGATATATAAATACTCTTATCAAAACGCTCAATATAGGGAGAAATACACACAGCCCGTATTCAGAAATTGTGCGTTTGAAACAAGCCGTCAGGATTTCTGTCCATTTGTGATGTCACAAATCTACAATATTTAGACCATT
This sequence comes from Sebastes umbrosus, assembly GCF_015220745.1. Classification (NCBI taxonomy): domain Eukaryota; kingdom Metazoa; phylum Chordata; class Actinopteri; order Perciformes; family Sebastidae; genus Sebastes; species Sebastes umbrosus. The sequence continues at coordinate 13,062,485 of NC_051292.1, read as the reverse complement.
TCAAAGATTTAAACTTAAACATTATAAATGTATCCCAGTTTATTTCCTGTTGCAGTGTATGTGAATGACATCAGCTGACAGGAAGTAAACATGGACCAAAACTGTTGCTTAGCAACGCAATTCCGTTGCAATTCCATTGAAATGTACTAAAACGGAGCGTTTCAGACAGAAAGTAATTACAGGTATATTCAGTCTGACAGTACGAGGAAAATAATGTGTTTCTTGAACATTACAGCATGTAGACATGTTCTATTAGAAACACAAAATACAAGTATGAACCTGAAAATGAGCATGATATGGGACCTTTAACTAAGAGAAAGCAGAGCAGAAACAACTCAAATTTGTCATTTTGGAAGTCACAGAATGACGGTCTGTTTTGTCATTTAGTTTGGAGGACTTATTGTCCACGTTAGGTCTTGTGACTGTCAACAAGCTGATGTCCCTCTGTTTTTTTCTCATCTGTAGAAAACCTCATCTCATCTGTGGAGGATGAGAGCAAGAGAGTCGGTAAGAGAAAGCTTACCGACGATGAAGAGAAGAGGAAGCCAGACCTGGACCTGACAGAGACCAGAGACGACAAACTGAGCACCCCACAAAATGTGCCCGCACACGTGCGATTTGGTCAGTAGATAGTGATACATGTCGGGTTTGGCTTTATGTTAAGTGTAAGCACTAATTCAGAGTTAATACCAGGAAATACATTTTAAAAATTACAATTTGTTCCACTGTGTTTTTCTAATTCGTAGAGCTCCCTAGCACGTCAGAACCAAGTTCAGCGCCTGCAATGGATAGGACTAGGACGACTAGGAGGCCTAAAAGGAAGGCATGTCCTGACATAAAGACCGTCTGGCAGCACAGGACAAGGGTCTCTGAAGGTGAACACCCAGACAGCTCTAAGGACGATGTCTGTGTGAGACTATTGAAGAGGACAGCCAGAGAAGACGAAGCAGGACCGTCCTCTTCAGTGGACGTTCACAGAGGTAAGCTGATCATGTGAAACTGCTGTTGGGAGTGTATACCATCATCATCTACTGAACACCAGGTGGAAGTTGTACTCAGATCTTTCACAGAAATACCCATCAACAGGGTTTTTGGTATCTTGATCTAAATAGACATCAGTTCACCTAAATTACAAAGAAAAACAAATCCTCACTTCCCTCTAGTGGTATCTATTTATGCAGATAGTTTGGGACTTTAACCCTCCAGGTTTTTAAATATCTGTCTATGAGATTTTTGCATTCACCCCAGTGCAACAGAGGTAAACGGTATTCTATTTTGGTGCTCACAGCATCGACAAATGACGTGAAAATTTAAAAGCAACATCTCTTTCCAACAATATTGTCCTGGATGGAATAGATGATCCACTGAACACACCATAGTTTCTATTTCTTTGGTAGAAGGTTGTTCCAATAGAACGTGTTCACAGTGAGGCTCGTGGATTGTCCAGAGTAACAAGGACCCTGTGTTTGGAAATAGATGTTGCCGTTAACTGCTTCAATGCTGTGAGCACCACAAACTAAACTGCATTCCACTCCATTGTATTAGGATGAAGACAGATAGAGTATATCTGCATGGATAGATACCACCAGAGGACAGAGAGAAATAGTAGTTTGAATTGGAGGGTGTATTTTATTTTACTTTGGACAGAGCCAGGCTAACTGTTTCCCCCAGCCACACGAGTCTTTATGCTAAGTTAGGCTAAGTTAGGCTAAGTTAGGATACATTAGGCTACGTTAGGCTAAATTATGCTAAGTTAGGCTAAATTAGGCTAAGTTAGGCTAAGTTAGGCTAAATTATGCTACGTTAGGCTAAATTAGGCTAAGTTAGGCTAAGTTAGGCTAAATTAGACTAAGTTAGGCTAAATTAGACTAAGTTAGGCTAAGTTAGGCTAAATTAGGCTAAGTTAGGCTAAATTAGACTAAGTTAGGCTAAGTTAGGCTAAATTAGGCTAAGTTAGACTAAGTTAGGCTAAGTTAGGCTAAATTAGGCTAAATTAGGCTAAATTAGGCTAACTTAGACTAAGTTAGGCTAAGTTAGGCTAAGTTAGAGTAGCCACAGCTCAACTCCAGCTTCAGAATCAGAATCAGAAATAGTTTATTGATCCCCGGGGGGACGTTGGGGCGTTACAGTTGCTCTTGTATGAACATAAGGAATGTGAGAAAATAGAAATAAAGGAGTATGTAACTTGTAAATTATGTACATAATGCTACAATATAATATATAATATAAACACAATATACAGTATATGTAAAGAAATATAAGTACTAAGATTAAGAATAGAAAATGAGATGGATAGATAGATAGATAGATAGAATACACTATAAATATGACAGACTACTACAACTAGTTTAGAAAATATAAAATATGAACATAGAATAATAATATCATACTATATACAATAGCAAAGTGTGAAAAGAAATGACGAGCTATTCCTTTAACTGAGAGGCAGCAGGGCAGAAAAGACTCCAATGTATCATATTGGAAGTCACTGAATGACGGTCTGTGTTGTCATTTAGTTTGGAGGACTTATTGTCCACGTTAGGTCCTGTGACTGTCAACAAGCTGATGTCCCTCTGTTTTTCTTTTCTCATCTGTAGAAAACCGTATCTCATCTGCGGAAGATGAGAGCAAGAGAGGCGGTAAGAGACGCGGTAAGAGAGGCGGTAAGAGAGGCGGTAAGAGAAAGAAGAAGCAGAGACCAGACCTGACAGAGTCCGAGGACAGCAAACTGAACACCGCACACAATTTGCCCGTACGTGTGCAAAGAGGTGAGTGATACATGTCAGGTTTGGCTTTATGTTAAGTGTAAAATTCATATTAGAGCTTAAGCAGAGGCGGATTAAAGTGTTCAGGGGCCCCTGGGCTACTCTTTGTATGCCCCCCCCCAACCTTACTCATCATGCTTTAATGTTACCAGAAAAAAGTCATTTAGTGTCATGTATAAAAGCGTGCTAGTTATATTTCACGGCCCACACGTACACAGTGGGGGAACACTGGCGTATACAACCTCATTGAGACAGCCTTTAATCTAAACCTCGTCATAACTCGTCAATTTAGGGGTTTTCTTTAGTAGATTCTGGTCACGGTGTTCTTTCAGACCTTGTGCTGTTTGTTTTTGTGCTCCGTGATCATATTTTCTTTTTGACATTTTGTCACTATTCTGTCCAGTAGTGACGTATTATTTGAAAACCAAATTGGCCTCATGAACCTGGTCACATCATCGGACCAGGCTCATAAGGTCAGCTGATTGGGTACATGTGTCCCTCTTCATTTTTTTTATGTTTCTTGTGGGCCAATAAGGGAAAAGTTTTTTGTTTTTTTTAAATAATTAAAATAATCTGGTCAATATGGGGTCCCTGTAAATAGCAGCGTAGGCCATTCTGTGTATGAATCCACCCCAGAGCTTCAGTAACATGTAGTCAGTGTTCCTCACAACTCTATTAAAACTAAACCTTGTTTGTCTTTTTAGCTGCATTCGAGGACAAATATCAACAGCAAGAGAAGCTCGGCGAAGGAGGGTGTGGATCTGTGTTTGCTGGATATCGCAAAGCAGATCATTTGCCTGTAAGTATTACACACACATGTTTGCACACACACGCACACACACACACACACACACACACACACACACAGTATGGACAGGAAGTGCTGACAAAGTTTGTGTCTCGTAGGTTGCCATCAAATACATCCCGAGCGACAATCAGTGCATCAAACACGTGGTGAGTTAAGATGTGCTGTATTCAACACGGCACTCTCTTATTGGATGTATTCTGGATGAATCCTGCTTCTCTGTGGAGCTTCTCTCACTCATCCTCCTCTTTGTTGTGATGTTTCAGGACGAGCATGGGAATACGCTCTCTGTGGAGGTCGCCATCTTGTTGAAACTGGCGGCCAATACAAGTGGCTCAGCGGCCTCCTCGGCACCTGTGTCCCTACTGGACTGGTACGATCTGGAACAGGAGCTGATCCTGGTGCTGGAGAGACCAGTCCCCTGCATGGACTTGTTCACGTACATCTGGTCAGAGGGAGGCTCCTTAAAAGAGGAAGAGGCCAAGGTAAGCTGCTGGAGGATCTTGTGTGTGTTTTAAACGTTGTACAGGAACAGGAGGGGATTATTTTGACCATCATTTCTAGTCATTATTGTACATTGTCCTCACCAAAGTAATTACACTTCCACGTTGGGGTCACTTTTCAGACCCGGAGGTAGCCCGCTGAGTAACAGCCATGAAGAAATGTCAAAGCACCCTCCTCTACGATCCTTCATCTCTCTCTTTTTGTTTCTCAGATCATCCTGAAACAGCTGGTTGATGCATTAATTGATCTTGAGGATAAGAGCATCTTTCACCGGGACATCAAGGTGGAAAATATCTTGATCGAGACCGGCTCGGACGTCCCGCGAGTTCGCCTCATTGACTTTGGACTGAGCTGCTTCGTGAAGAGAGGAGCCAATTACCGCGACTACTACGGTAAGATGTCTAGCTTCTACTCCTGCTCTTCACTAATTTACCCATCCGTGACTTTTACGTTTAAAGAAATATCCTCCTCCTCCTCCTCCTCCTCCTCACCGTCTTATCATTATGTCTGTGTACTCTAGGTACCTTTAATTACATCCCTCCGGAGTGGTACAATGGTCAAGGCTACAGTGCCGGCCCGACCACAGCGTGGCAGGTTGGAGTGGTCCTGTTTCATACGCTCCACAGGAACGCATTTTTTGAGACCCTCGCGTTCCTCGAAAATTGCATGACGTTCAACGAGAGGATGTCCAAAGGTAACAAAAACATACACAAACATGTCAACAGAAACTAATCTGTTCATTTTAGTTCACTGATGGATCTCTGTAGCCGTCACCTTCATCTTTCTTCTCCTTCTTTCTCTCCAGATTGCAAGGATTTCTTGCAAATGTGTCTGACTGAAGACCCCGAACAGCGCCTGACCCTGGAGCAGCTCAAGCATCACCCATGGCTCAGATAAACCAACCCGGAACACACACGTCCTCGCCATACGATACTCAAGTCTTCCAAGTATTAATGCTGTGTTCTCTTTGACAGGAAGAACGTGAGGAACCGGGGCGGCCAGCCTGTGATAGGCTGGCGAGGTCACCGGCCTGTGATAGGCTGGCGAGGTCGCCGGCCTGTGATAGGCTGGCGAGGTCATCGGCCTGTGATAGGCTGGCGCTACAAAGCCGGCCCCATGTGGTCCTGTTTGAACGACGTTGGCCTGGCGACCCGGTTGCCAGCCTGTGATGGCCTGGCGACCCTGGACAGGTCGCCAGACTGTGATGGCCTAGCAACCCGGTCACTAGCCTGTGATGGCCTGGCGACCCGATCACCAGCCTGTGATGGCCTGGCGACCCGATCACTAGCCTGTGATGGCCTGGCGACTTTTGCCCAATGTCAGCTGGGATCGGCTCCAGCCCCCCCCGCGACCCTGTGATAGGATAAGCGGTTACAGATGATGGATGGTTATTATTCATCGTTTGCCCTTTTTTTGCAGATCCTGTAACACCCCCAGCCGTTCGAGGAGAGGGGATCTCTCTTTGAATTGCCTTTCCCGAGGTTTCTTCCCATTTTCCATCTGGCCTCAGGACTTTGGAGGAGTTTTTCCTCGTCTTCTTAGAGAGCTTGGGCTGGGCAGGTTCTGCTCATATTCCAATTAGCCATTATTTAATGTGATTTTTAATACTCAGCCATGAAAATAAACTTTAATTAAATTAAACCCAATTAATTCATCTTTTCTTTAGACCACAGAGAATCAACATACTGTTTTTTTCTAACTGCATTTTGAGTTAAATAAATATATGTTAAAAAAGTCAAAGTGTATTATGTCATGAAAAACTTATAAAAAAGTCATAGTATGTAGTAGCATAGTATGTCATAACAAATGTCATGAAAAGTCATAGTATAGTATACCATAAAAGGTCATGGACAGACTGCTTATGCCTGGATACAGGAGTCCAATAGATTACCTTTATGGTCAGAGACGAGGTCTATCAATGAGAGGGAGTTTATATTCAGGCCCAGAGTAAAGACGAGGTCAAGGGCGTGTTCTCGGTTATGAGTTGAACCAGAGATGTGCTGCACCAGGTTGAAAGAATCAGTAATGTTTAGGAATTCAGCGGCACCCTCTAGAAAACAAAATTAAATGAAAATAATGTCAGATGCCCTTCCTCATTTTCTGAATTGAGGTAACAAATTAACAAATAAATAAAGAAAGAAAGAAATACACTTTTTACCCCTGTAACTATCGTTAGAGTGAACTGACTTGACATTTTTAAACCAACAATACCAGGGACCAATTGTTTATTTAGATTATAATAAATCCAGTTATTTATGAAAAAGAAAAAATCTTTATTTTTGTCTTAAAGCCATTGTGATGTGTGATGCGGTTTCCAAATCTCAATTTTGTCTGGGGCACCCAAAGGGCTACACCAATTTTTAAGTTAAAACAACTACTAAAATGTATACATAGTGTACAATTTCTATGCTGTCCATTGAGCTTAACAATATATGCCATTTAACATTAAATACTTAACTTTTATTGACATAAACATTATAACACAAATATATGTTTTTATTTCTACTCAAATATTTTAAGTTACATAAACAAAGAGATGGAGTTGTACTCAGCCTTTAAATATAATGTTGCTTTGACTAATAGAAAATAATAAGTTGGTAAAAACACAAACAAATTGTGGTAGTTTTATGTTAAGACAGCAAAAAAATTGTGTCCAGCATAACTCTGCAACTCTTGTTATGTGTTTGTTATGTAAAGTGAACACAAATTTTTCACGTTATTGAACAAGAAAATAACTACATATTTGCAACATCTTTTTTAGTTCATTCAACTATCCAATTATATGCTAAGTGCACAATGTATGTGTTGTTAATTGACCTCTAACTAATTAGGCTATATTGGCTAAAAAATTATGTTAAGCTCACAAGGGATGAGTGTTTGTGTCAAGTGAACATAAAGTTTTGATGTCACTGGTGACCCGGTCACCAGCCTGTGATGGCCTGGCGGCCCGGTCGCTAGCCTGTCATTGCCTGGCGACCCGGTCGCCCTGAACATTTGTGTAGACTTAACAATAACATTTTGTTTCATGGATGGATTGGGGTTTACAGTGTAGGAGAACGCATGAAAAATAGCATATCATAGGAAACGTTATATGCGGATATGTTGGGTAACGCAGCGCTGTCTTCTTAGAACTTTAACCCTTTCACGGTGTGTTCTCAGTTCATGAAAGCTAATTGCAACATTTTAGTCGCCTAAAAATGTCTTGTTCGGCATTCGGGATGGACTGTCAAGATGGCGATGGCCAAAGTCAAGGCTTCAAAACCGAAGTCCACAAACCAATGGGTGACATCATGGTGACTACATCCACTTCTTATATACAGTAGAGTCAATGGTTGCAGCCCATTCTCTACGAATCAATCAGGTATACTTGGGGTGAAAATCAGGCTGTAGAGATCTGCTCGTCATAAGTAATCCATTACAGTGAATGCCATGCCAATTAGTTTTTTAATCTTTTATTAGTATTTATTTTGTGAAAATGACATCATTGTATGGTAATACAGCAGATGTGCACCAGTCTGGGTTGGAGGTAATGAGCAAAATTCTTGCTCATTACCACAGACGTGCGCAGAGTAGCTCTGGCTTGGTCATGTATTCAAATGAATACATGGAGAGAGGGCTCGGGGCTCCGGTCTTTTTCTGCTTATAGACAATCACAGTTGGATTACTTGCAACACTTGGATGCAGAACTCCTCCAACATACGACTAAATATCTTGTTTATCATTGCGTTTAAAAACAACCCATATTTGTGTGTTCTGATCTGGGCCAACATAAGTTAGGAAGGTAACTATGGTTCTGTGAATTCCTGGATAAACAAAGGGGATATGTGTCCGCCCAGGTCGAGATCTTATATTTAGTCACATGCATGACTTTGTAGGGGTTCTACTTTGGTAGGTTTTGGTTATTAGCAAATTAATTAATAAATAATAATAGAATTATTAATATTAATAAAGATTATCAATAAACATCAATAATAAACGGGGCACCACCCTGGAATCAGGGACCAGTGACCAAAACGTTAATATAGTCTCATTATATATGCTAAACTATCAATTTGGAACGTTGATTAATAATTAAATTAATAACTATAACCAAAATAGATAGTAAAGGTTGAAGGATATCGGAGTTCTTGACATAGCAGAGGTTGGCATTATTCATTCTTGTGCAACATTAATGAGACCAGCATGTATATTCCACAAACATTTATTTACAAGATAATAAAGGTTCAAAACACAATATTAATCTAACTAAATAACTAAACTAAACAAACCAAACACAGTGTGTAAGCATGTGTGTGTGTGTGTGTGTGTGTGTGTGTGTAAGAGAGAGAGAGGGAGAGAGAGGGGGGGGAGACAAGATGGGTTCTTGTCTCAAAATGTCTGTATGGCCTACAAACAAAATGGCGGGCACTGTAAAACTACAAAGATGGCTGAATCAAAGATGGCGGAATCAAAGATGGCCATCAGCATGTCACCACATGGCCTCTTTGTTCTTCTGAACCCATGTGCTCAGGAAGGACAAAGAAGGGGGGTGATGTGGGGGTTAAGATTATCTGAAGCTGTATGTTTATGTTTAACTAATTCACAGTTTCTGTATGTGATCTTAATGTGTGTTAGATATGCAGTGGGTTAGAAAAGATGGTTAGTTTGCATGCAAGACCTTGTCTATGTGAAGCATAAACTAAACACATCAGATGTGGCGAAGCCAGTTACCCAAAAATCAAATACAGATAAATCAACACAGTCAAACTCAATGAATAACATTAAACCAAATCAATACAAGTACTTTCTAGAAATCAAAGTTGGACAGTCTTGCTCAGCCCTGTGCGATTGCTAATGCTAAGGCCCAGTACGTTACCAATCCATGGAAGAAAAGGGTTTGTGATTCCATTTGTTGAAGTTGTGGTTCCAAGTCAAAGAGGTCGTCTTTGCTGTTAGTTTGGTGCTAACTTCTTTGCTTGATAGCTTGAAGTTAGCTGGCGGAAAGGGCAGAGCACTCGCGTCGTCTGCCGTTTGGTTCCTTGTGGCTATGTCTGTTTCCTAACAGACCATAGATCAGAAGCAGAACTGTTTTGCAAGTTCTGGACTTGAGAGCCGTTCACCTCAACCAGGTCAGCCTGGGTTGAGGAGATGAAGAGCAGAGAGAGCGCAGCAGCTCACCTCTCACACGTCAGGAGAGATGAGCAGATGAGAAGAAAGAGCTGTGGGTCACCTCCAGCAGCTGGTCAGCTTGTGTCAGGAGGTGAAGAGCAAAGAGTCGAAAGAGGAGGAACAAAGGACATTCCTCTGGTTTTGTTCTGTGTGAATTTCACACCTCTGGGTGAAATGTTACTGTAGCCAATGAGAGCTGAGATGAGTCCTGTGGTCAAGGATCAGGTTACTGAGGTCATGAGGTCACTTGAAACCAGCCAGATGCTGGGTCCCTACAACTTGTAGGCTACCTGCACATCCCAGTTATTCATAGTTTTCACGTGACGTCACGGCCCTATGGGAACGCCCACCTGGAGGGCAAAACAAAGCTGCCATCCACTGTCCGCCAGCGACAGCTCAGCTTTTACAACACTGTTAGTTGTTGTTCAATTTGATGCACAAACCGAAGAGAAGACAAGCCTGGACTGTGTTTCTACAGCACCGTCTCAGAACCAAAACCCAGAGCAGAGGATTGTGGATTTATGCAATTAAATTAGACGTGCCGCCATCCCTGACGAGAGCGGACAACACTGACACTGACTACAACTGAACACCCATGCAAACAACGACTACGACCGAGCTAGCCGTCTCTCCCGTCTCCATGGTCAAACCAGTTCATTTAACCATTCAACCATTTAAATCATTTTGCGAGTGACAGCTAGCTCGACCGCAGTAACCAACGTTAATTTCTTGTCCTTCACCTCGCAAACAAAAGGACTAGTGACCCATCCAGATTGAAAGTACAGATAACTGTGATGTTCCACTTTCATCTTGGCGACAGTATAAGGGATGGAGTCTCCACAAGATATAACGTTATGTAGCTAAACATCACCAAAGTACAGCTCCGGGGACGTAGCTGAGACAACTTTTCAACCAGCAAGCTATGCTAGCTAACGCTGTCTGGTTATCAACTCCTTGATCAGAACAGAATATAGTAACTTTCATCACTGCTCATTTTTAGGAAGGCCACCGCAAGAAAACATGTTCTTTGTTTAGATTATCAAACAGACAATGGATCATAGATGTTTGTTACTTGCTGTCAGCTTTAGCTGGTGTAGCTAGCATAATAGCGAGCTAACAAGCCTACATTTTCCCAGTATCAGACAGAATTATACAGTGAAAGCGAGGCTTATGGGAAACCAATCTAAGCACACATTACATAAACAAAGAAGAGGTTTTGTTGCGGTGACGTTTCTAAAATGAGCAGTGGTTAAAGTTATTAGATGCTGTTATGACCAGGGAGTTGATAAGCTAGCGTGCTAGATAGCTGAAAAGTTGTCTACTTCCACTTAAATGATTGAAATACCGCAGCAGGTACTGTATATGGGTCACAGGTGCCTAAGACTTGCAGTTTGTATATATATCTTTGTTTTTCCTTGTTTGAGAGGTGATCTAAACACTTGCTGATTGTAAAAGATAAAGATTTGACAGCCTTGTGCTCTTCCTGGGGGCTTGGTTTTGACCTCCAGGCTATGCGCGAGTCACGTGACTGAAAACTATGAATAGATATCACGTTGTAGCTTACACCCATGATTTACACTCTGGCCCTGTTCAGTCCTGGTATTAATATGCGTCCTCAGTGATCGGATCCCAAGTGGACAGCTCTAAGTACGTCTGTTCACACCTGGCATTATAATGTGTCTCCACATGCGTCTTCAGTGACCACTTGTGATCCGATCTTACTTCCCCGCTCTATATGCAAATAAACACGTAGTAAACACACGGCTAATACAGCAGCCGTTGTGACGTAATATTACATGAATGTCAGTAATAATATCCTACATATTCCTGAATTCTGGTACATTGTATTAACATCAAAATAAAAGGTTATTGTACCGGCGGTCCCTGTGGACCTGCGGTACAACAGCATGGTACAACACAGTACAACAGCGCGGTACTACAGCGCAGTACCGCGCTCCAGAGAGCCGGGGAGGACAGAGGGCAGTCGGGTGGTCGGGTGTCAGCTCCGCGCAAATCAGCGGAACAAAAACACCGACACATCACCGACAGTATGATAATTATGCACTTTACGTGCCTAGTCTGATAGTCTGTAGATATGTAGCCTATAAACAAGATATATTTTAATAAAATACATTTGTACCGACAGAATACAGTAGAGCACAGAGGCCGTTTCCATGCTGACAAGCGCCCGTGTCTGCCCGTTTATTCACCTGAGGGGCGCGGTGATCCCGCGGAGCCCAGCTGGACATCAGGTGATTAGGCGGTCATTAATGTGGCCAGGATGCATTCGCGTACACACTGCTAAAAGAATGTGGTCATATGTGGCCCAGACCACGTCTGAATGTGGTCTGAAAGATCCGATCTTAATGTGTCTTGTCACTTGTGATCGGATCACTGAGGACTCATGTTAATTCCAGGTGTGAACAGGGCCTCTGTCTCATTCACTCCTGGCTGCCATTGGCAATAAACAAAGTGGTCGATGATTCCTACCAGTATCACGGGGAGACAGACACAGACCTAATGGTCAGTCAGATGCCGATGGAAGAAAGGCTGAGGCCAGCTTGGATCCAGAAGCCACATTAAGGCGATAAATACATTCTGACTGTCTTTTACACCAACCTCCCCGTTTTCACCAGTGATTTCTACCTGGACCATTTACAGCCTCAGCTTTTATTTCATCTCAGTTTAGACTTTTTTTTTTTTTTTCAAACACAAATCATACTTTATCGTTGGATTATTTTAAGGACATGATTAAAATATTATCAGAATTAGAAATACTTTATTCATCTGCGGGGGGAAATTGGGGCGTTACAGTTGCTCTTATATAAACATAAAGAATCAAAGAAAATAGAAATAAAGGAGTACGTAACATGTCAATTACAGTATGTGCATATGCTACAATATAAACACAATATATGTAAAGAAATGTAATTAAGTAATCAGATTATATATACAGTATATATATATATATATACAAAACAATTAAATGCCGAAAATGAAGCAGACAAGACAATTTCTAATGTCTGATATACGGTTTGGCTATAATCCAAATACAGATATCTTTGTGACATGAACAGATACCGATACAGTAGCCTTGCGTTACACCTGAAACTGGAACTGGGCATTCCAGATTGGGAGAAGAACAGTTAAAACCGGATCTGTTGATCACAAAACTGTGTTTGATCTGTTACGTTTGCATTTTGTATGTCGTCCATGGATCGATGTCTCTTCAGTGTTTCCAAGTTTGTTCCAGAATTCGAGTCCATTTCAACAGGATGTGTCATAAAATCAGTTACATGTTTGAATGTTCATACACAATACTCTTAGTGCTGAATTAATCTGGATATTAATCAGTGTTCAGTTTGGCCTGTAACCAGTATTACAGCCAGGGCATGTGAAGTGATATATACATAATATTTGAATCATTTAGATGTCAGATTTTATTTGTATAGACCAGGGGTCAGCAACCTTTACTATCAAAAGAGCCATTTTAGGCAAAAAAATAATAATAATCTGTCTGGAGCCGCAAAACATTTGAGCATTGTGATGAAGGTAACAGTCTAAGTATATAGTATATAAGTCTAATGCAGTGAGGGCTAAAGAGCAAATGTACTACGGAGTATTAGGGCCACATTGAAGGAAAAAACATCAGAGATTTCCTGAATAAAGTCGTAATAATACAAGAATAAAGTCATAACTTTACGAGACAAAAGTCGTAATATTACGAGAATAAATTCATAACTTTACAAGATAAAAAAGTCGTAATATTACAAGAATAAAGTCATAACTTTACAAGATAAAAAAGTCGTAATATTACAAGAATAAAGTCATAACTTCACGAGAAAAAAGAAAATCACGTAAAATTACTACTTTATAATATTATGACTTTATTCTCATAATACTACGACTTTTTTCTAGTAAATCTTTGAATTTATTTTCATAATATTATGAATTTATTTTCGTAATATTATGACTTCTGTCTCGTGATCTCCGGTTTATATTTTTTTCCTACTGTCGTACCATAGACCTACAACAATGATAAATACAATTTAAATTGTAAATAAAAAACAGTTATTCATTTCCATTTTTAAAAATCCACAGGGAGCCACCGGAGAGGCCAAAATCACCAAATTTGCCTCAAAAATCAAATTTCATGAGGAAGACTTCAGGAAGTACGACTTTTCTTGGAGTCTCATATTGTTATGATCGCGATCTCTTTGATTAAATTCATATTCATTTTTGACACAGATTGTTTTACAGTTTGTTCTCTAATATTTCCAGTAGATGGCAGAGGCGTTTCCATATTTTAGGGCAGCAATCCATCCATTAACACCAAGACAGATTGATGCAGCAAATATAACTTTGTCTAAATAACTAATAATTCCTCCATGGGGTTGATGCCCATCTATCAGAGGTCTCTGTGTATACTGAGAAACATTAATTCCAAATATATGTTATTTTTACATAAACTGTAGATGTTGTGAAATAAAAAAGCATAATTACCTGAAATTCAGCTACAGTGGGAATCAGCAGCCTAACTATAATTTACCACCATTTTGTGTGTTGGTTTAAACAAAAATTGTACTCAGTATTGAGAAATGGATGTAACCAATAGTAAAACACTGTAACACACTCCGGGTACGAAATGAGTCCTTACCCCAAGTGAAGGAGTTCAAGGGTTCTCGGGGTCTTGTTGGCGAGTGAGGGGACTATGGAATGTGAGATTGGCCGGAGAATCGGAGCAGTGTGGGGGCGATATTGCATTCGCTTTACCGCACCGTTGTGACGAAAAGAGAGCTGAGCCGGAAGGCAAAGCTCTCGATCTACCGGTCAATCGCCGTTCCTACTCTCACCTATGGTCATGAGGGCTGGATCAGGACCCAAAGAACTAGATCGTGGGTTTTCTCAGGAGGGTGGCTGGCGTCTCCCTTAGAGATAGGGTGAGAAGCTCAGTCATCCGTGAGGGACTCGGAGTAGAGACGCTGGTCCTTTATGTTGAAAGGAGCCAGCTGTGGTGGTTCAGGCATCTAGTTAGGATGCCCCCCTTAGGGCGGTGTTCCAGGCACGACCTGCTGGGAGGAGACCACGGGGAAGACCCAGGACTAGGTGGAGAGATTATATCTCCACACTGGCCTGGGAACGCCTCGGGATCCCCCAGTCAGAGCTGGTTAATGTGGCCCGGGAAAGGGAAGTTTGGGGTCCCCTGCTGGAGCTGTTGCCCCCGAGACCCGACCCCGGATAAGAGGTTGAAGATGAGTGAGTGTGATGAGTGTAACACACAGCTAAATTAATGGTATCAGTAGATGTGTAGTTAGACTGAATAGATTTAAATGAGTTCAATTTGTTTTTCATACTGATTTCATATGCCACACACTATTATCCACGTTGCTAATATTTCATACTTAGTTGACAAAAATAGCAACATTCTGTACATGAACACCTGTAAGTCTCACTTCCAAAATCCAACTCCTCACTGCTGGTTTAACAAACTGAAGGAGACCTCTATCAGAAGCCCCCCCGGCCACAATGACACAAGTGAGCCACTAGAGGGAGGCACAACAAAATGCATGGCGAGTTCCTCACACAGAGGAGATCTGACTCATTTATCAAAAGGATACAAGCATCTTGGTATGAACAGTTCCGTTACATGTGTCTGTGGGGATGGAAGCCTCGCACAGCGTCTGAAGACCAGCCTGGGAGACCACTGAGGGACTACTGAGGTTGCTCACCAGTGTTATCGCAGCTCAGTGAGCTGCCCCAAGTAGGTCTACCTGCAGACTCTCAGTGGCTACAGTTAGGCTTAGGGAAAGCTGTATAATATATACAGTACGTTGCATCTTATTTCCAGGTAAGCTAGTCAGAAAGCCTTCAAAGAGTGGTTTAGTTCTGCACAGGACTGCAGAGATAGACATGCTTGCTGTCACTATGTAAACTATTGTTGCTCAAGAAACTGCTCCAATGTTGCTCTTAAAGCCACGTCTCGTCTGCTATTTCTAATCATGGCAAATACACAGCGTGAATCCTGATTATAAAAAATACTTTGATATTCTATTGGATCAATGGGCCAAGACTTATTTAATTGGTTAATTTGTTTGTGTGAATAAAGGAGTCTGAGTGGAGACAGTGGTGTAGGGAGTGAATGAGAGTGTAGCAGAGCTATGAAGAAATTTAGATATGAAAATGGATGTCTGCCTCAGAACGCTGGACCAGGACCCCAACGCCCAAGAGATCACTTTGGATAGCAGATCCACTTAAGAGAAGGTTGGCTGGTGTTATAAAGGGACTGTTTGTAAGAATCAGAAATGCTTATTAACAGCGACACCTGTGGCCGTTAAGTCAACTAAAGTCAGCGTCCTGTTGCTCGCGCTTGTGCTCGCTCTAAATAGACATGAACGAGCATCGCTCAAAACAGTGAGGCGACACACGTCAGCTAAAAGCACAATATCACTCTATATTTCAGCTGCTTGGCAGTAATGTTAGCTGACCAGACAAAGGTCTCTCCATGAATCAATGCTGATCCTAGTGTTGGCTTTTCCTGCTTCAGCCTCCCGACCGCGGCCGGAGGGAACAGGGGAGACACCGGCACCCGGTCGGAGACGATAACGTTTCTCTCTGCGGAGCCCCGTCACTTCACAAGACACGGGAAACCTCTGTTGGTCTGGAGGAGCTGCAGCAGTTATTTCTGCACAAACGTCCACTGTACATTCGCTAGATATTCTCAGAGCTACGAAGTCTTCTGCAGTGTGTAGTGTGCGTGCATGCACGTGAGGTGGAGCGAGCTGAGTGAAGGCAGGCAGAGTAGCAGAGACTCCGGCCCTGGAGACCAAAGCTACGGTTTCCCCCGCGCCCTCCGACCGCGGCCGACACTGTTTAACAGACGGGCTTCACTAGATAGAACTTTGTGGTTTTGGTGATTCCGTGTAGTTTGTGTTGGAGTCTGAGTCTGAACAGCGTAGCCACACGCGAGCACGCATGGGAAACACCGACCCGCAATGATTTATAAGAGTGTAAGACGTTACAAACAGTCCCTTTAAGACGTAGGAAACCATCAATTTATCGTTAGTTACTACATTTTCTAATATCAAAATGTTGCTATACTAAAGAAAACACAAATATATATATATATGCAACAACATTACTAACATAGTTATACAGCTGTCTTTTCATGCACATGTAGTTCAACTCTAAGCAGCCGCGCAATGCATTCTGGGAGCGTGGCGGCGCGATTCGAAGAACGGAGCGTCACGACCACGGATGTATTAAGAGAAGAGAAGGTCACGACCGGTCTTTTAACACATCCATGGTCACGGGTTTGGTGTCGGGGTATGACGCATGCGCAGTGTGACTGAAGCTTTGGTCCTGCGTTGCAATTGGCTCATTTTCGCCAAGTACAGAGCAGATCTTACTGCGCATGTGTAGAAGATATGACTCGATGATGACGCGTGACCCGGTCTCCTTCCATAGGCCTTGTCTCCAGTGTGATCCATCAGTGCAATCAGCTGCACCTGTGGAGAAGAAGAACTTTTTTTTTTCCTAGAGAGAGACGGAAGCAATTTGCGAACGCGGTATAAGATTTGCTGGCGGATTAGCATAAACTGTACTTTGACTGTAACATCATGTCACATAGTTCTGATGGAAATAATGGAAGTGAAATGGAATGGATGTTACCTAAATCTGTGAGGCAGAAAAGGGCTGCGAGAGAGAGAGAGCGGATAGCAAGAGAGAGAAGTTGGTCGGATGATAGTGAAGTTGTCAGAGGTAATAATAAAAAATCAAGAACCAGTCACAACGATAGACAGACGGATCAAACACAAGAAGCGGAGTGGAAAGTAATAATTGAATTCAATCAGGATGGCGGGCACTACCACCCGATCAAACTTACCAGAGCGATCGAAGAGGAGATTGGGAAAATCAAAATGGCCAGGTTTTTGAACAATAAACGAGTGTTGATACATGCAAACAGCAAACAACAGCAGGAAAGAGCCTCAAAATGACAACACTTAAAGGGGAAAAGATGAAGGCTCATATACCTAGAGCAATGGTAAAGTTGAGAGGAGTAATCTCTGGAGTCCCATTGAGTATGTCTATGGAAGATGTTAAACATGAGATTAAAGGGGGTAAAGTAATTGATGCCATACGGATTAAGAGTAAAAGAGATGGCTCACTGAAGGAAACCCTATCGGTAGTGGTTCAGTTTGAGAAAACCCTCCCAAAATCGGTGCAAATGGGATACATGAACTACAGCCTGAGGGAATACATTCCCAAACCTCTCAGATGTTATGCATGCCAAAGAATGGGGCACACAGCACAGCAGTGTAAAGGAAAGCTAAGGTGTGCGAGATGTGGAGGACAGCATGAGTATGGAAAATGTGATAAGGATGCAAAGGTTAAATGCTGTAACTGCGGAGGTGAGCGTAGTGCTGCGTTTGGAGGATGTGAAGTGCAGAGAGAAGCCAGAGAAGTACAGAGAGTTAAGACAATGAACAAAATATCATACGCAGAAGCACTAAAGAAAGTAAGGGCGACAGAAACAAACAACAGGAATTCCAGTGAAATGGACCAAAGAAATGCAGCACAAAGGGATGGTAATGCACTAGGAAATCAAGCACAAACCCAAGTCCCAGACAATATGCAAAATGCTCGTGCTCATAAATGTAAAATGAATGATGATTCACTAGTAGTAAACAAAGTGGAATTTGTTGTCTTCATCTGCCACACCATTAATGTTGCAGCTCAGCTAAAAAAGAAAAGTGATAGAATCAAGACCATAGTGGAGGCAGCAGGAAGATTCCTTGATATACGTGATGTAAAAGCAGATCAGATACATGCACTTCTGACAGCAACTGAGGTTGGGGAAAATGGACAGAATGAGGGTTCAAGTTTTAATTATGGTGCTCCACATACTTCAGTGGAATGCGAGAAGCCTGATAGCTAATGGGCAAGAATTTAAAAAGTATGTATATGAATTAGAAGTAGTTTAAACAAATGAATGGGAAAAGGAAGTCAATAAAAATTCCAGCATTGATTGATGGGGAGAGGATGGCAGTATCAGATAAAGAGAAGACGGATGTGTTAGGTAAGGCATTTGCTGCAGTACATAGTGGGGAGCACCTTGATAATATACACAGGCAGCAAAAAGAGCGTGTGCTCAGTGAGAATGAAAACGTGAGAGAGAAGAGAGAGGATGATATGTCAACACTGGATGTGGAATTTACAATGGCAGAGCTCAAAATAGCCTTGACAAATACTGGATATACAGCACCAGGACAAGACCAGTTATGTTATGCCATGTTTAAACAACTACCAGTGGAATCATTTAAGTTAGTGTTGAGACTATTTAATCAAATCTGGACGGAGGGAGTCATACCAAGTTGTTGGAAAATGGCAGTAATATTACCATTCAACAAGCCAGGGAAAGATCCTGCTAATCCTGGTAGTTATAGGCCCATAGCGTTGACATCTCACTTATGCAAATGGATGGAGAAGATAATAGTACGTAGATTAATGTTCAGTGTGGTTTTAGAAAAGGTCGATCTACAATAGATGCTCTAGTTAGAGTAACTAATGAGGTAGAAAAGACACTCAAAATGAAAGAGGTGATGACAATAGTATATTTTGATATAGAAAAAGCATATGATTCTATGTGGAGGGAAGGGCTGCTTATCAAGATAGGTCAAATGGGTATTGGAGGGAGGTTGTATAATTGGGTAATGGACTTTTCAACAGACAGGAAATTTAAAGTCAAGGTTGGAACAGAAGTATCTAAGGACTACAATATAGAAAATGGTATCCCCCAGGGGAGTGCAATCAGCCCGGTGTTGTTTAACATAATGATAAATGATATATTTGGAAATTTAGATAGATGCATCAAATCAGCGATATATGCAGATGATGGGGCAATATGGATGAGGGAAAGAAATGTGCCATATGTGATGGAAAATATAAGGAAAGCAATAGGGAAAGTGGAGAAATGGTCATATGAGTGGGGATTCAAAATGTCAACAAATAAAACATGTTATATGATATTTACAAAAAAGAGAAACATTAATACTGAGAATTTAACATTATATGGTCAGTTGATGGAGAGGGTGAATGAATACAAATATCTGGGTCTATGGTTAGACAGTAAATATACATGGCATGTTCATATAAAACATCTGGAAACAAAATGCAAAAAAGTAATAAATTGACTACGAGCTGTGGCTGGATGTAACTGGGGGGCAGATAAACAGTCATTGATTGACATATATAGGGCGATCATGAGATCAACAATAGATTATGGTTGTATAGTTTATGAAGCAGCAGCAAAGACATCATTACAAAAAGTGGATAGAGTACAGTGTAGAGCATTACGGTTATGTATCGGAGCTATCAAGTCAACACACAGAATTTAAAATATCTATTTCCAAAAGAATTTCAAACCAGGTATCAGTGTACACAGCAGAAATAGTGGCAATCATCATTGCAATGCAGTGGGTTGAGGAGGTCAGACCTGACAGAGTGGTGATATGCACGGATTCAAAAGCTGTTTTGGAAAGTATACATTCAACAAAAGCTGTAAGGCAAGATCTAATCATTGAATTGTACTATAGCTTGCTAAGACTACACAGAGGGGGTATA